>NW_027480706.1:405000-417190 GCF_051401765.1 Calliopsis andreniformis | reverse complement strand
CACGGGCATCAGAGAGCAAAACAGCCTAATAGTTTTAGAGTGCCTCAACGATCAGGAATATGGATCTAACGTTCTCGTTTCGAACCGACGACTTTCGGTTCCGGAGCGACACGAACGCTCCATGATTCACGATTATCTCGACACAGGTAAGAGACAGAGGAGAACAAGTGTATGGTTTTAGAGAGCCACGAGCACCAGGAATAAGGATCTACCGTTGTCATTTCGTTCCGTCGACATTCGGTTCCGGAGCGACACGAACGGGGACTTAGAATTTTTTCGCTCGGGCTCCGGAGCGACACGAACGGGGACTTAGAATTTTTTCGCTCGGGCTCCGGAGCGACACGATCGCTCCGTTATTCTACGTTCTCTCGGTCCACGGCATCAGAGAGCAAAACAGCCTAATAGTTTTAGAGTGCCTCAACGATCAGGAATATGGATCTAACGTTCTCGTTTCGAACCGACGACTTTCGGTTCCGGAGCGACACGAACGCTCCATGATTCTCGATTATCTCGACACAGGTAAGAGACAGAGGAGAACAAGTGTATGGTTTTAGAGAGCCACGAGCACCAGGAATAAGGATCTACCGTTGTCATTTCGTTCCGTCGACATTCGGTTCCGGAGCGACACGAACGGGGACTTAGAATTTTTTCGCTCGGGCTCCGGAGCGACACGAACGGGGACTTAGAATTTTTTCGCTCGGGCTCCGGAGCGACACGATCGCTCCGTTATTCTACGTTCTCTCGGTCCACGGGCATCAGAGAGCAAAACAGCCTAATAGTTTTAGAGTGCCTCAACGATCACGAATATGGATCTAACGTTCTCGTTTCGAACCGACGACTTTCGGTTCCGGAGCGACACGAACGCTCCATGATTCTCGATTATCTCGACACAGGTAAGAGACAGAGGAGAACAAGTGTATGGTTTTAGAGAGCCACGAGCACCAGGAATAAGGATCTACCGTTGTCATTTCGTTCCGTCGACATTCGGTTCCGGAGCGACACGAACGGGGACTTAGAATTTTTCGCTCGGGCTCCGGAGCGACACGAACGGGGACTTAGAATTTTTCGCTCGGGCTCCGGAGCGACACGATCGCTCCGTTATTCTACGTTCTCTCGGTCCACGGGCATCAGAGAGCAAAACAGCCTAATAGTTTTAGAGTGCCTCAACGATCAGGAATATGGATCTAACGTTCTCGTTTCGAACCGACGACTTTCGGTTCCGGAGCGACACGAACGCTCCATGATTCTCGATTATCTCGACACAGGTAAGAGACAGAGGAGAACAAGTGTATGGTTTTAGAGAGCCACGAGCACCAGGAATAAGGATCTACCGTTGTCATTTCGTTCCGTCGACATTCGGTTCCGGAGCGACACGAACGGGGACTTAGAATTTTTTCGCTCGGGCTCCGGAGCGACACGAACGGGGACTTAGAATTTTTTCGCTCGGGCTCCGGAGCGACACGATCGCTCCGTTATTCTACGTTCTCTCGGTCCACGGGCATCAGAGAGCAAAACAGCCTAATAGTTTTAGAGTGCCTCAACGATCAGGAATATGGATCTAACGTTCTCGTTTCGAACCGACGACTTTCGGTTCCGGAGCGACACGAACGCTCCATGATTCTCGATTATCTCGACACAGGTAAGAGACAGAGGAGAACAAGTGTATGGTTTTAGAGAGCCACGAGCACCAGGAATAAGGATCTACCGTTGTCATTTCGTTCCGTCGACATTCGGTTCCGGAGCGACACGAACGGGGACTTAGAATTTTTTCGCTCGGGCTCCGGAGCGACACGAACGGGGACTTAGAATTTTTTCGCTCGGGCTCCGGAGCGACACGATCGCTCCGTTATTCTACGTTCTCTCGGTCCACGGGCATCAGAGAGCAAAACAGCCTAATAGTTTTAGAGTGCCTCAACGATCAGGAATATGGATCTAACGTTCTCGTTTCGAACCGACGACTTTCGGTTCCGGAGCGACACGAACGCTCCATGATTCTCGATTATCTCGACACAGGTAAGAGACAGAGGAGAACAAGTGTATGGTTTTAGAGAGCCACGAGCACCAGGAATAAGGATCTACCGTTGTCCTTTCGTTCCGTCGACATTCGGTTCCGGAGCGACACGAACGGGGACTTAGAATTTTTTCGCTCGGGCTCCGGAGCGACACGAACGGGGACTTAGAATTTTTTCGCTCGGGCTCCGGAGCGACACGATCGCTCCGTTATTCTACGTTCTCTCGGTCCACGGGCATCAGAGAGCAAAACAGCCTAATAGTTTTAGAGTGCCTCAACGATCAGGAATATGGATCTAACGTTCTCGTTTCGAACCGACGACTTTCGGTTCCGGAGCGACACGAACGCTCCATGATTCTCGATTATCTCGACACAGGTAAGAGACAGAGGAGAACAAGTGTATGGTTTTAGAGAGCCACGAGCACCAGGAATAAGGATCTACCGTTGTCATTTCGTTCCGTCGACATTCGGTTCCGGAGCGACACGAACGGGGACTTAGAATTTTTTCGCTCGGGCTCCGGAGCGACACGAACGGGGACTTAGAATTTTTTCGCTCGGGCTCCGGAGCGACACGATCGCTCCGTTATTCTACGTTCTCTCGGTCCACGGGCATCAGAGAGCAAAACAGCCTAATAGTTTTAGAGTGCCTCAACGATCAGGAATATGGATCTAACGTTCTCGTTTCGAACCGACGACTTTCGGTTCCGGAGCGACACGAACGCTCCATGATTCTCGATTATCTCGACACAGGTAAGAGACAGAGGAGAACAAGTGTATGGTTTTAGAGAGCCACGAGCACCAGGAATAAGGATCTACCGTTGTCCTTTCGTTCCGTCGACATTCGGTTCCGGAGCGACACGAACGGGGACTTAGAATTTTTTCGCTCGGGCTCCGGAGCGACACGAACGGGGACTTAGAATTTTTTCGCTCGGGCTCCGGAGCGACACGATCGCTCCGTTATTCTACGTTCTCTCGGTCCACGGGCATCAGAGAGCAAAACAGCCTAATAGTTTTAGAGTGCCTCAACGATCAGGAATATGGATCTAACGTTCTCGTTTCGAACCGACGACTTTCGGTTCCGGAGCGACACGAACGCTCCATGATTCTCGATTATCTCGACACAGGTAAGAGACAGAGGAGAACAAGTGTATGGTTTTAGAGAGCCACGAGCACCAGGAATAAGGATCTACCGTTGTCCTTTCGTTCCGTCGACATTCGGTTCCGGAGCGACACGAACGGGGACTTAGAATTTTTTCGCTCGGGCTCCGGAGCGACACGAACGGGGACTTAGAATTTTTTCGCTCGGGCTCCGGAGCGACACGATCGCTCCGTTATTCTACGTTCTCTCGGTCCACGGGCATCAGAGAGCAAAACAGCCTAATAGTTTTAGAGTGCCTCAACGATCAGGAATATGGATCTAACGTTCTCGTTTCGAACCGACGACTTTCGGTTCCGGAGCGACACGAACGCTCCATGATTCTCGATTATCTCGACACAGGTAAGAGACAGAGGAGAACAAGTGTATGGTTTTAGAGAGCCACGAGCACCAGGAATAAGGATCTACCGTTGTCATTTCGTTCCGTCGACATTCGGTTCCGGAGCGACACGAACGGGGACTTAGAATTTTTTCGCTCGGGCTCCGGAGCGACACGAACGGGGACTTAGAATTTTTTCGCTCGGGCTCCGGAGCGACACGATCGCTCCGTTATTCTACGTTCTCTCGGTCCACGGGCATCAGAGAGCAAAACAGCCTAATAGTTTTAGAGTGCCTCAACGATCAGGAATATGGATCTAACGTTCTCGTTTCGAACCGACGACTTTCGGTTCCGGAGCGACACGAACGCTCCATGATTCTCGATTATCTCGACACAGGTAAGAGACAGAGGAGAACAAGTGTATGGTTTTAGAGAGCCACGAGCACCAGGAATAAGGATCTACCGTTGTCATTTCGTTCCGTCGACATTCGGTTCCGGAGCGACACGAACGGGGACTTAGAATTTTTTCGCTCGGGCTCCGGAGCGACACGAACGGGGACTTAGAATTTTTTCGCTCGGGCTCCGGAGCGACACGATCGCTCCGTTATTCTACGTTCTCTCGGTCCACGGGCATCAGAGAGCAAAACAGCCTAATAGTTTTAGAGTGCCTCAACGATCAGGAATATGGATCTAACGTTCTCGTTTCGAACCGACGACTTTCGGTTCCGGAGCGACACGAACGCTCCATGATTCTCGATTATCTCGACACAGGTAAGAGACAGAGGAGAACAAGTGTATGGTTTTAGAGAGCCACGAGCACCAGGAATAAGGATCTACCGTTGTCATTTCGTTCCGTCGACATTCGGTTCCGGAGCGACACGAACGGGGACTTAGAATTTCTTCGCTCGGGCTCCGGAGCGACACGAACGGGGACTTAGAATTTTTTCGCTCGGGCTCCGGAGCGACACGATCGCTCCGTTATTCTACGTTCTCTCGGTCCACGGGCATCAGAGAGCAAAACAGCCTAATAGTTTTAGAGTGCCTCAACGATCAGGAATATGGATCTAACGTTCTCGTTTCGAACCGACGACTTTCGGTTCCGGAGCGACACGAACGCTCCATGATTCTCGATTATCTCGACACAGGTAAGAGACAGAGGAGAACAAGTGTATGGTTTTAGAGAGCCACGAGCACCAGGAATAAGGATCTACCGTTGTCATTTCGTTCCGTCGACATTCGGTTCCGGAGCGACACGAACGGGGACTTAGAATTTTTTCGCTCGGGCTCCGGAGCGACACGAACGGGGACTTAGAATTTTTTCGCTCGGGCTCCGGAGCGACACGATCGCTCCGTTATTCTACGTTCTCTCGGTCCACGGGCATCAGAGAGCAAAACAGCCTAATAGTTTTAGAGTGCCTCAACGATCAGGAATATGGATCTAACGTTCTCGTTTCGAACCGACGACTTTCGGTTCCGGAGCGACACGAACGCTCCATGATTCTCGATTATCTCGACACAGGTAAGAGACAGAGGAGAACAAGTGTATGGTTTTAGAGAGCCACGAGCACCAGGAATAAGGATCTACCGTTGTCATTTCGTTCCGTCGACATTCGGTTCCGGAGCGACACGAACGGGGACTTAGAATTTTCTCGCTCGGGCTCCGGAGCGACACGAACGGGGACTTAGAATTTTTTCGCTCGGGCTCCGGAGCGACACGATCGCTCCGTTATTCTACGTTCTCTCGGTCCACGGGCATCAGAGAGCAAAACAGCCTAATAGTTTTAGAGTGCCTCAACGATCAGGAATATGGATCTAACGTTCTCGTTTCGAACCGACGACTTTCGGTTCCGGAGCGACACGAACGCTCCATGATTCTCGATTATCTCGACACAGGTAAGAGACAGAGGAGAACAAGTGTATGGTTTTAGAGAGCCACGAGCACCAGGAATAAGGATCTACCGTTGTCATTTCGTTCCGTCGACATTCGGTTCCGGAGCGACACGAACGGGGACTTAGAATTTTTTCGCTCGGGCTCCGGAGCGACACGAACGGGGACTTAGAATTTTTTCGCTCGGGCTCCGGAGCGACACGATCGCTCCGTTATTCTACGTTCTCTCGGTCCACGGGCATCAGAGAGCAAAACAGCCTAATAGTTTTAGAGTGCCTCAACGATCAGGAATATGGATCTAACGTTCTCGTTTCGAACCGACGACTTTCGGTTCCGGAGCGACACGAACGCTCCATGATTCTCGATTATCTCGACACAGGTAAGAGACAGAGGAGAACAAGTGTATGGTTTTAGAGAGCCACGAGCACCAGGAATAAGGATCTACCGTTGTCATTTCGTTCCGTCGACATTCGGTTCCGGAGCGACACGAACGGGGACTTAGAATTTTTTCGCTCGGGCTCCGGAGCGACACGAACGGGGACTTAGAATTTTTTCGCTCGGGCTCCGGAGCGACACGATCGCTCCGTTATTCTACGTTCTCTCGGTCCACGGGCATCAGAGAGCAAAACAGCCTAATAGTTTTAGAGTGCCTCAACGATCAGGAATATGGATCTAACGTTCTCGTTTCGAACCGACGACTTTCGGTTCCGGAGCGACACGAACGCTCCATGATTCTCGATTATCTCGACACAGGTAAGAGACAGAGGAGAACAAGTGTATGGTTTTAGAGAGCCACGAGCACCAGGAATAAGGATCTACCGTTGTCCTTTCGTTCCGTCGACATTCGGTTCCGGAGCGACACGAACGGGGACTTAGAATTTTTTCGCTCGGGCTCCGGAGCGACACGAACGGGGACTTAGAATTTTTTCGCTCGGGCTCCGGAGCGACACGATCGCTCCGTTATTCTACGTTCTCTCGGTCCACGGGCATCAGAGAGCAAAACAGCCTAATAGTTTTAGAGTGCCTCAACGATCAGGAATATGGATCTAACGTTCTCGTTTCGAACCGACGACTTTCGGTTCCGGAGCGACACGAACGCTCCATGATTCTCGATTATCTCGACACAGGTAAGAGACAGAGGAGAACAAGTGTATGGTTTTAGAGAGCCACGAGCACCAGGAATAAGGATCTACCGTTGTCATTTCGTTCCGTCGACATTCGGTTCCGGAGCGACACGAACGGGGACTTAGAATTTTTTCGCTCGGGCTCCGGAGCGACACGAACGGGGACTTAGAATTTTTTCGCTCGGGCTCCGGAGCGACACGATCGCTCCGTTATTCTACGTTCTCTCGGTCCACGGGCATCAGAGAGCAAAACAGCCTAATAGTTTTAGAGTGCCTCAACGATCAGGAATATGGATCTAACGTTCTCGTTTCGAACCGACGACTTTCGGTTCCGGAGCGACACGAACGCTCCATGATTCTCGATTATCTCGACACAGGTAAGAGACAGAGGAGAACAAGTGTATGGTTTTAGAGAGCCACGAGCACCAGGAATAAGGATCTACCGTTGTCATTTCGTTCCGTCGACATTCGGTTCCGGAGCGACACGAACGGGGACTTAGAATTTTTTCGCTCGGGCTCCGGAGCGACACGAACGGGGACTTAGAATTTTTTCGCTCGGGCTCCGGAGCGACACGATCGCTCCGTTATTCTACGTTCTCTCGGTCCACGGGCATCAGAGAGCAAAACAGCCTAATAGTTTTAGAGTGCCTCAACGATCAGGAATATGGATCTAACGTTCTCGTTTCGAACCGACGACTTTTGGTTCCGGAGCGACACGAACGCTCCATGATTCTCGATTATCTCGACACAGGTAAGAGACAGAGGAGAACAAGTGTATGGTTTTAGAGAGCCACGAGCACCAGGAATAAGGATCTACCGTTGTCATTTCGTTCCGTCGACATTCGGTTCCGGAGCGACACGAACGGGGACTTAGAATTTTTTCGCTCGGGCTCCGGAGCGACACGAACGGGGACTTAGAATTTTTTCGCTCGGGCTCCGGAGCGACACGATCGCTCCGTTATTCTACGTTCTCTCGGTCCACGGGCATCAGAGAGCAAAACAGCCTAATAGTTTTAGAGTGCCTCAACGATCAGGAATATGGATCTAACGTTCTCGTTTCGAACCGACGACTTTCGGTTCCGGAGCGACACGAACGCTCCATGATTCTCGATTATCTCGACACAGGTAAGAGACAGAGGAGAACAAGTGTATGGTTTTAGAGAGCCACGAGCACCAGGAATAAGGATCTACCGTTGTCATTTCGTTCCGTCGACATTCGGTTCCGGAGCGACACGAACGGGGACTTAGAATTTTTTCGCTCGGGCTCCGGAGCGACACGAACGGGGACTTAGAATTTTTTCGCTCGGGCTCCGGAGCGACACGATCGCTCCGTTATTCTACGTTCTCTCGGTCCACGGGCATCAGAGAGCAAAACAGCCTAATAGTTTTAGAGTGCCTCAACGATCAGGAATATGGATCTAACGTTCTCGTTTCGAACCGACGACTTTCGGTTCCGGAGCGACACGAACGCTCCATGATTCTCGATTATCTCGACACAGGTAAGAGACAGAGGAGAACAAGTGTATGGTTTTAGAGAGCCACGAGCACCAGGAATAAGGATCTACCGTTGTCATTTCGTTCCGTCGACATTCGGTTCCGGAGCGACACGAACGGGGACTTAGAATTTTTTCGCTCGGGCTCCGGAGCGACACGAACGGGGACTTAGAATTTTTTCGCTCGGGCTCCGGAGCGACACGATCGCTCCGTTATTCTACGTTCTCTCGGTCCACGGGCATCAGAGAGCAAAACAGCCTAATAGTTTTAGAGTGCCTCAACGATCAGGAATATGGATCTAACGTTCTCGTTTCGAACCGACGACTTTCGGTTCCGGAGCGACACGAACGCTCCATGATTCTCGATTATCTCGACACAGGTAAGAGACAGAGGAGAACAAGTGTATGGTTTTAGAGAGCCACGAGCACCAGGAATAAGGATCTACCGTTGTCATTTCGTTCCGTCGACATTCGGTTCCGGAGCGACACGAACGGGGACTTAGAATTTTTTCGCTCGGGCTCCGGAGCGACACGAACGGGGACTTAGAATTTTTTCGCTCGGGCTCCGGAGCGACACGATCGCTCCGTTATTCTACGTTCTCTCGGTCCACGGGCATCAGAGAGCAAAACAGCCTAATAGTTTTAGAGTGCCTCAACGATCACGAATATGGATCTAACGTTCTCGTTTCGAACCGACGACTTTCGGTTCCGGAGCGACACGAACGCTCCATGATTCTCGATTATCTCGACACAGGTAAGAGACAGAGGAGAACAAGTGTATGGTTTTAGAGAGCCACGAGCACCAGGAATAAGGATCTACCGTTGTCATTTCGTTCCGTCGACATTCGGTTCCGGAGCGACACGAACGGGGACTTAGAATTTTTTCGCTCGGGCTCCGGAGCGACACGAACGGGGACTTAGAATTTTTTCGCTCGGGCTCCGGAGCGACACGATCGCTCCGTTATTCTACGTTCTCTCGGTCCACGGGCATCAGAGAGCAAAACAGCCTAATAGTTTTAGAGTGCCTCAACGATCAGGAATATGGATCTAACGTTCTCGTTTCGAACCGACGACTTTCGGTTCCGGAGCGACACGAACGCTCCATGATTCTCGATTATCTCGACACAGGTAAGAGACAGAGGAGAACAAGTGTATGGTTTTAGAGAGCCACGAGCACCAGGAATAAGGATCTACCGTTGTCATTTCGTTCCGTCGACATTCGGTTCCGGAGCGACACGAACGGGGACTTAGAATTTTTTCGCTCGGGCTCCGGAGCGACACGAACGGGGACTTAGAATTTTTTCGCTCGGGCTCCGGAGCGACACGATCGCTCCGTTATTCTACGTTCTCTCGGTCCACGGGCATCAGAGAGCAAAACAGCCTAATAGTTTTAGAGTGCCTCAACGATCAGGAATATGGATCTAACGTTCTCGTTTCGAACCGACGACTTTCGGTTCCGGAGCGACACGAACGCTCCATGATTCTCGATTATCTCGACACAGGTAAGAGACAGAGGAGAACAAGTGTATGGTTTTAGAGAGCCACGAGCACCAGGAATAAGGATCTACCGTTGTCATTTCGTTCCGTCGACATTCGGTTCCGGAGCGACACGAACGGGGACTTAGAATTTTTTCGCTCGGGCTCCGGAGCGACACGAACGGGGACTTAGAATTTTTTCGCTCGGGCTCCGGAGCGACACGATCGCTCCGTTATTCTACGTTCTCTCGGTCCACGGGCATCAGAGAGCAAAACAGCCTAATAGTTTTAGAGTGCCTCAACGATCAGGAATATGGATCTAACGTTCTCGTTTCGAACCGACGACTTTCGGTTCCGGAGCGACACGAACGCTCCATGATTCTCGATTATCTCGACACAGGTAAGAGACAGAGGAGAACAAGTGTATGGTTTTAGAGAGCCACGAGCACCAGGAATAAGGATCT
Source organism: Calliopsis andreniformis (assembly GCF_051401765.1). NCBI lineage: Eukaryota > Metazoa > Arthropoda > Insecta > Hymenoptera > Andrenidae > Calliopsis > Calliopsis andreniformis. The sequence continues at coordinate 407,259 of NW_027480706.1, read as the reverse complement.
ACCGTTGTCATTTCGTTCCGTCGACATTCGGTTCCGGAGCGACACGAACGGGGACTTAGAATTTTTTCGCTCGGGCTCCGGAGCGACACGAACGGGGACTTAGAATTTTTTCGCTCGGGCTCCGGAGCGACACGATCGCTCCGTTATTCTACGTTCTCTCGGTCCACGGGCATCAGAGAGCAAAACAGCCTAATAGTTTTAGAGTGCCTCAACGATCAGGAATATGGATCTAACGTTCTCGTTTCGAACCGACGACTTTCGGTTCCGGAGCGACACGAACGCTCCATGATTCTCGATTATCTCGACACAGGTAAGAGACAGAGGAGAACAAGTGTATGGTTTTAGAGAGCCACGAGCACCAGGAATAAGGATCTACCGTTGTCCTTTCGTTCCGTCGACATTCGGTTCCGGAGCGACACGAACGGGGACTTAGAATATTTTCAATATTGCTATATTTGTATGTATATAGTCTTAAAATATGTGGTTGAAACATGTTGAAAGTTTGTGATTATAGCAGTATAATGTCCGCAGTTTAGTATTAAGTTAGTTTTAGACGACCTCGTATGTGTACGTGTTCATCTGCCGAGTCTAAGTGGCAGCGTACCGGCCGGGAGTGCTGCACGCGCGGCGAGTTCCCACCGTAAGGCCGCGCGGCTACGGTCGGCCGTCGCCGGCCTCTCGGCCGGCCACTCGGTATCTATAAGAGAAGCGTCGGTCCGGGCGTGCCGTCGAGGCATCGCTGGGCGCGTGGCTATTCTACGATCTCGGTCGAGAAGCAGTCCACCGCTCCTCGGGATCTTGTATCTCGAGTGTCTTCGAACGGTTTACGTTCCGGATCTTTCTCTACACAGCATGACCACGGGTCGGTGTCTAAGACCGAATGGCCCTTATGTGGTAATCGTCCTTTGGACGTTGGTGACTTGTATGCACTAGCGTGTATACTCGTACTTACTGAGCATCAACTCTTTGTCCGAGCGAATGAGTTTATTTAAACTGAACGAAACGTTCCGTCTTTAAGGCGGGCGCCGGGCTTACGTGAGAATGGAAAGCCTAAATATCAAGAGGTGTCAGATTTTCGATATGTGCAGCGCGCACATTCCGCGCCAGCTCGCTATGCCCAGCACGACGCTTAACGCGCTATCTCGATATGTTTCGGCATGCCACTATTACGCGCTTCTGTCGACTTTGCCCAGCGTGCTTGATACGCGCTTCGTCGTCAGTGACCAGCGTGAGTGGTTTACGTGCCTGTACGATGGATGCTTAGCGCGAGCGTATACCGCTCCGTAGAGTTTTCTGCGGAGGTCCGGTGTACGTGCTTACCGATGGATGACCAACGGCGTGTGTGATTCGTGCTTGTCGAGGTCCGACACCAATGTTGGAATTGTCAAATAAATGAATGAACCGAGACTCCTGGTCGAAGTTACAATCTTTACGTGACACGCAAAAGCAAAGATTTAATACTGTGGATCACATGAGTTTGCTGTTCGTGTCACGAGTTTCTGAACATGTGTTGTGGGATATTTGTGCACACGAAAAATTGTGGATCTATCTGAATTGTGTTGAGGTGTGCAATCCCAATTGATTGAAAGTAAAAGATGAGAAAGGAGTAGTGACGTGCGAGCAAGATATCACTGTGATGCTTGGCTCTGGAAATTGTGTGAAAGGGCGGCTCGATCCGAGAGAGAGGAAGTTCACAGGAATATTTTTGTGGAAGGATATGTTCTGTGATTCTTCACTCTCATATGAAGAAGAATTGTGTGTGAAAGGCTGGTGGATCGTTGCCGAAGGAGCTCAAGTATCACGACGGAGAGAATAGTTTCGTGGATATTTCTCTGTGTGATAATTCTTGTCTCGAAAATTAGAAACTAGAGAGAAAAGAGAGTGTCGTCGATCGGTGATCTGCAAAAGTGAAACCGACGACGATGGTGAAGTAGGAGAGGAGGAGGAGTCTTTACGAAGCTCGCTCCCTGGTTGATCCTGCCAGTAGTCATATGCTTGTCTCAAAGATTAAGCCATGCATGTCTCAGTACGTGCCGTATTAAGGTGAAACCGCGAATGGCTCATTAAATCAGTTATGGTTCCTTAGATTGTACCCACATTTACTTGGATAACTGTGGTAATTCTAGAGCTAATACATGCAAAATGGAGTTCCGACCAGAGATGGAAGGAACGCTTTTATTAGATCAAAACCAATCGGTGACATAGGGTTATACCTACGTCCATCGTTTGCTTTGGTGACTCTGAATAACTTGGTGCTGA
>NW_027480706.1:395000-402500 GCF_051401765.1 Calliopsis andreniformis | reverse complement strand
GCATTGCGTCGATATATATAGCGCTTGCGTGAGGTGCATCTCCGATAGCCCCGTCGCCACAGCATGATATCGGGGTCTTTCATATCTTATGGAAGACATGGTCCCGTCGCTGCGCGATGTTTCGGTCACACACCCGCCGCTAATATATACGGTGCATACTCGCGCGGCAGAGAGAGGAGAGAGAGCGTGCTTGCCAGCTGCTTGCGCGAGGCTGCGCCCGTTTCTCCTATTTTCGGTGGGAATATGAAAAGCGAGCGAAGAAGAGGTTAAGGAGAAAAACCGATATGAGCGCACGAGTGCGAAAGCAAACGTGTTTTCCCATTCGCATCCCGCTCCCGGTGTTTCTTCGTCTCTTTACCTCGTTGTTCTCTCCGAACCGTCCCGCGGATGTGGACCCTCTCTTGAGAAAGAGAGAGGGCCCGGGTAACCTAGGACGCGACACGTATCCCGCGTCGATGTGCGGCCGTAGGGTACGTATTCCTGCCGTGTGAACAACAACTGTGGACCGGCTGTTAACAGCTTCGACTTTCGTGAGTCTGACTCCCAAGAATAATGAATTTGTGTGTGAATTTAACGGGATGAGAAAGACCGATCGAAGCCGGCTGCGAAGTCCGTTCTCATCGGCTATCCAAATCAGGAGGGGAATACGTACGTGCAGGGCGCTGCGACAATAAAATGGGGGGTGTCGTTTCAGAGGAGAACACCGTGGATGTACGTGGTTCACTTGATCGGGGTATCCCCGTCGGCTCCATCGTACTCTCCAGGTTGTGATCCTAGGTTTTTAAATGTACTCTACGCCTGGCCGTTACGGGAACCGTTCGCAATTGCGTGGCGGTCTCCGTGCGGAACCGCATCCCAGAGACCCCTGTGTCGTCACTTTCGTTCGTTCGTATCTTACGTTCGGACGAAGTGTCGCGACGCCCGAACCTCCATCGACCGTGTGCTAGTTGGAGGCGCGGGTCTCGGATTCTTCCGAACCCGAGAACTATATACGAGTATGATATATATATATACATGAACACAGAATATTAAAATACAACCCTGAACGGTGGATCACTTGGCTCGTGGGTCGATGAAGAACGCAGCTAATTGCGCGTCAACGTGTGAACTGCAGGACACATGAACATCGACATTTCGAACGCACATTGCGGTCCACGGATACAATTCCTGGACCACGCCTGGCTGAGGGTCGTTCACGTAACCTTAAGACTGCTTACGTTGGCATCTCGGTGTCACGTACGAGCGATTGTTGGACCGTTCGTCGGCGTTTGCCGCGGTCGCACGAAAACAAGCGAGAATACGCTCTAGACGTCATGGAGGGAAGAAGGTTGTGTGTACACGGCAGATGACTGGAGACATCGTCGTCATCGTCGTTGCTTTGTCGTTCCGGACTTGCGTGAGTGCTACTTTTCACACGGCGTCGTGAGTCGCTTAATTTGTCGACCGCCCGTGCGTGTATGTGCACCGCTCCGGACGCAAGCGCGCGGACGTACGATCATCGACCAGCCTCCGTGTCTCGCCAGATACCCTCGTGATTGTTAACAGACAGCGTTCGCTTTTCGTGCGAGTTTTCATCCGCGCTCCCGACGTAGTCTGAAATGATGCGTGTAAGAAAGAGGCGTGCGTAACCCGCAACGACACACAAGAGAGTTTGTCGTGAGACTACAGAGAAGGACAATGAAAGGGTGTGCGAGTGAGCATGAACACGAGATCGCGTATACCCCACCCGTGTAGTATGGTGAAGAAATGTATGACGAGAAACAGAGCCCCAGGGATTCTAGAGGGATCGTCTTGTTGCAGGAACAACGCGAAAAGGAGGCACTCATTCGTCGAAACGATGAAGTTCCGGGATGCATCTTCCCCGGCCACGTTTCGGTCGAGTCGTTTGTGGCTCCGTGAATGTGTTGTGTTGTACTACAACTTGTTTCTGTATCCTGAATCCTCTTTGGCGAGGCTTACACAGCCGCCATATATATGACTCATCACATAGGGATGACTTCTCTCCTAGAAGGAGGAGGTGGAAAGGTAGCAGCGTCCGGTCGCCCCATGTCTTCGCGTTAGTCGATCGCCGAGAGAGACCGCGCGTCAAGTCCGGTCGTCCAGTCCACGAAAGCTATACAAAAAGCAAGCGGACGGGCGTTAAACCATACCGGCAGTCGCCTGGCGAGAGTCTCTCTCCTTTAGATCGAATTAAACGAGACGCGAAGATGCTTTGGTGTGGCGCATTAAGGACGATGTGACTTACTTTCCGCTGATCACTTCTGGCGAATTACGAGGAGCTTCCTTACCTTTGGAAACGCTGCTGTTGCGTTACGACAACATATTCCGAAGGCACACGGCGAAGTTGGGACGACGCATCGAACATGATCTCAAGTCTCTCTCTCATTTCCCATTTCTCGTAACATTCGTTCACACACTCTGCCTGGTCCGCTTCTCTCGGTTGTGTGCCCCCGTTGTACGAGGATTACGCCACAGCTTCTTTCGTCATTTTTACACATATATAAAATATATCACTCTACGTGTGTGATATATTTAACACGTATACGACGACCTCAGAGTAGGCGAGATTACCCGCTGAATTTAAGCATATTACTAAGCGGAGGAAAAGAAACTAACAAGGATTTCCTTAGTAGCGGCGAGCGAACAGGAAAGAGCCCAGCACTGAATCCCGCGGTACTGCCGCAGGGAAATGTAGTGTTCGGGAGGATCCGTTTATCCCGTGACGTTGCATCGCGTCCAAGTCCATCTTGAATGGGGCCATTTACCCATAGAGGGTGCCAGGCCCGTAGCGACCGGTGCGCGTCTCGGGAGGGTCTCTCCTTAGAGTCGGGTTGCTTGAGAATGCAGCCCTAAGTGGGTGGTAAACTCCATCTAAGGCTAAATACAACCACGAGACCGATAGCGAACAAGTACCGTGAGGGAAAGTTGAAAAGAACTTTGAAGAGAGAGTTCAAGAGTACGTGAAACCGTTCAGGGGTAAACCTGAGAAACCCAAAAGTTCGAAAGGGGAGATTCATCGTCGACAAATGCTGGCTCCCGTTGGTGCGCGAAACCCCGAAAGGGGTGTCCGTCGCTTTTCCGCAAGGAGGGCGCACGGATGTTACGGCCAACGGCGAACGTTCCGGCTACGTAGACGTGCACTTCTGCCCTAGTAGGACGTCGCGACCCGTTGCGTGTCGGTCTACGGCCCGGGCGGTTAGACCGTTGCGTCGCCTTGTGCGTGCGCGACGGACCCTCGGTGACCCGACCGGCTGCGCGACGGTGTTCCCCCAGATGGTATCGGGCCGCAACCAGTCTTCTCATTCGAACGGTGCGTCAGGCCCGCCGCAAGCTCGGTCAGCTTTGTTTGCCCTGTGGTACGGACGTCTTTCCCGTTCACGGGCCTGGCCAGCTGTTAGCCGGCGGAGCCCTCGGACTGGCCAAGCTTTGAATTACCTGTCGGCGGCGCTATTGCTTTGGGTACTCTCAGGACCCGTCTTGAAACACGGACCAAGGAGCCTAACATGTGCGCGAGTCATTGGGATGAGTAAACCTAAAGGCGAAATGAAAGTGAAGGTCGTCCTTTGCGTCGGCCGAGGGAGGATGGGCGCTGCATAGTGCTCCGCACTCCCGGGGCGTCTCGTTCTCATTGCGAGAAGAGGCGCACCTAGAGCGTACACGTTGGTACCCGAAAGATGGTGAACTATGCCTGGTCAGGACGAAGTCAGGGGAAACCCTGATGGAGGTCCGTAGCGATTCTGACGTGCAAATCGATCGCTGGAACTAGGTATAGGGGCGAAAGACTAATCAAACCATCTAGTAGCTGGTTCCCTCCGAAGTTTCCCTCAGGATAGCTGGCACTCACTCCTCCGTTCCTTCGGGGACGCGTGCGAGTCTCATCTGGTAAAGCGAATGATTAGAGGCCTTGGGGCCGAAACGACCTCAACCTATTCTCAAACTTTAAATGGGTGAGATCTCTGGCTTGCTTGGTTCATTGAAGCCACGAGATTTCGGATTAGAGTGCCAAGTGGGCCAATTTTGGTAAGCAGAACTGGCGCTGTGGGATGAACCAAACGCAGAGTTAAGGCGCCTAAGTCGACGTTTATGGGATACCATGAAAGGCGTTGGTTGCTTAAGACAGCAGGACGGTGGCCATGGAAGTCGGAATCCGCTAAGGAGTGTGTAACAACTCACCTGCCGAAGCAACTAGCCCTGAAAATGGATGGCGCTGAAGCGTCGCGCCTATACTCTGCCGTCAGCGGCAAGTGGGGAGGGACGGTGCCATTACTGGTGACCGTCCTCCATGAAGCCCTGACGAGTAGGAGGGTCGCGGCGGTGTGCGCAGAAGGGTCTGGGCGTGAGCCTGCCTGGAGCCGCCGTCGGTGCAGATCTTGGTGGTAGTAGCAAATACTCTAGCGAGACCCTGGAGGACTGACGTGGAGAAGGGTTTCGTGTGAACAGCCGTTGCACACGAGTCAGTCGATCCTAAGCCCTAAGAGAAATCCTATGCAAATGTGGTGTCCTAAAATCAATGTCTGCAAACATATTATTATACAAAGAGATAAATTGAAAGATAAAAAAAGAGACACACACACGTTGGGCGAAAGGGAATCCGGTTGCTATTCCGGAACCCGGCAGCGGAACCGTTTAACATCCGGGCCCTCATTGAGTGTTCGTCGGGGTAACCCAAAATGACCTGGAGAAGCCGTCGGGAGATCTGGGAAGAGTTTTCTTTTCTGTATAAGCGTTCGAGTTCCCTGGAAACTTCTAGCAAGGAGATAGGGTTCGGAACGCGAAGAGCACCGCAGTTGCTGCGGTGTCTGGATATTCCCCTCGGACCTTGAAAATCCAGGAGAGGGCCACGGGAGGTCTCGCGCCGGTTCGTACCCATATCCGCAGCAGGTCTCCAAGGTCAAGAGCCTCTAGTCGATAGATTAATGTAGGTAAGGGAAGTCGGCAAATTGGATCCGTAACTTCGGAATAAGGATTGGCTCTGAGGAGCGGGGCGTGTCGGGCTTGGTCGGGAAGCGGGTCTGGCTGACGTGCCGGGCCTGGGCGAGGTGAAGGGTCTTAGACTTCGGTCGACGTCCTGGGATCCGAACTCGGTCCCGTGCCTTGGCCTCCCGCGGATCTTCCTTGCTGCGAGGCTTCCGCGTCGGTTCAGCCGTCGCGTGTCGTTTCTTCGGCCGCCATTCAACGCTCGGCTCAGAACTGGCACGGACCAGGGGAATCCGACTGTCTAATTAAAACAAAGCATTGCGATGGCCCCCGCGGGTGTTGACGCAATGTGATTTCTGCCCAGTGCTCTGAATGTCAACGTGAAGAAATTCAAAAAAGCGCGGGTAAACGGCGGGAGTAACTATGACTCTCTTAAGGACAAATTATTAAGCAGGAATTACGCGAATCGATTAGTCAACAGGTCAATAGTATTGCAAAATCTAATAATACTTTAAACGATAGCATAAGTAGTAGTATAAGATCCGTAGTATCTGATGAGGTGAAAGAGGTCGTTACTGTAGTCCAGCAAGCAGTAAAAAACTCTGTACAATCTGCGTCCAAGGTTTCATATGCGACTATCACAGGCAAAAATGCTTCGCAACCAGCGCTGAAAGAATTGCCTCCTCGCTCACAGGGCATTGAATTTATTATCGCTCCGCTCCCTGGGAACCCTAGGAACCTCAAGTCTGCATCTGAAATTAAAAGAGTCTTAAAAGAGTCGATTAAACCAATTGATTTCAACTTAAAAGTTATTCACCTTATTACCCTAAATTCCATAGCGATAAAGGTAATTGCTAACTCGGTTGACTTAGAAAAACTACGTGCCTCTACTAAATTAAAGGATGCAGGCTTGATGATTAAAAACACTGAGAAACTTAGACCTAGGCTATTGGTTAGGGACTTACCCCACAATATTGCTTTTAGCGACATATCGAGCGCTATTGCTCAAGCACTAGGAGATCATAACAAGAGTAAAGATATTCGTGCTATTACTGAATTTAACAGAAGTGGAGCTAAGTATAGAAATGCTATAATAGAGGTAACGCCCTCCATCAGGAAAGAATTAATGTCGCAAGAACGCATTTATTTGGAGTATGAATCATGCAAAATAGAAGACTATATTAGAATTCTGCAATGTTACAAATGTATGAAATTTAATCATTTGGCCAAGAACTGTACAGCGGTCACCCCGACATGCGGTCACTGCGCTAATAGTCACGATTCACGCGCTTGTGATAAGAAGACTCAATTAAAGTGTGCCAACTGTGATAAAGCCGGATACACAGAAACATCTCACTCAGCGACCGATATTAATAGGTGTTCCTTATTGATTAAGAGAACGGCGGAACTTGCACGGAGCATCGATTACGGAAAATGAACGCCGAGAGTCGTGGTTATACACAGAATTCAGAGAGGGGGCTTGACAACCCGCCGGTGCCCACACGGGCCTCTTTGAATTCTATTCCTCAACAAACCGGCCGCGATTTACCACCTCGCGATAACCAAGTAAGTCGTCGAAATGCTCGAAATAGAGCATTTTCCACTGGTAATTCTAGTGTCCAAAATATAAATCAAAATGGAGGTATCCCTATACCACCATCCAGTGGACCTTTAGCTACAGTAACCTCATCTTATAACTACTCTGCTAACATTAATAATAGTACAAATAATGCTTGTGAGGACAACAATCTAATACTTTCTAATCGACCAACGATCTTAGCGACTCAACCGTCCTCTACATCCGAGTTGACCGCTGGTAATCGCTCCCTGTTCCAATGTAATTACTGTCATCGAGGTTTCAATTCATTTAGAGGGCTAGGAGTCCATAAAGCTTCAGCCCATCCATCTGAGACGAACGCTGAAATAGACACCTCTAGAAGGAAGGCCAGATGGCAGACTGAAGATATCAACAGATTAGCTGAAGCAGAGGCGAGAGCACCGATAGCAGTTATACAGAGAATTAACGATTATTTACTGCGTACGGTCAAGCTAGACCCTCCTCGCACCCAGGAGTCAATCAAAGCACTGCGCAAAACTGAAAAATATAAAGCGGTATTAATGCAATTTAAGCAAGCAGCATCAGAGGAAATAGCATATTCCAACCAACAAGACAACTTGTCAATACAAACGATAACTAATGTTCACCAAATTAACTCTCAAAGTAACGACTGCAATACGCTAACTTACGAGGAGCAGACAAGCACAGCCGATACACGCATTATGACTGATACGTCATTGGATGTAGATGGGCAGTCATGGATAGATGATGCCTTACGATATTTAAGATCGCCGGCTTGTGACGACCCAGCTAAATATATACTAGGTTTTGCGGTTGAAGATACCAGACAAGGTAGAGACCCATGTACGCACCTATCCAAGTGGTTTGAAATAAATTTTGGAACACCTGTATCAGCGAGAAAACAATTGGTGCCAGTTCTGCGGAATATAGAAGCGCATATCTCGAACAGAAAGAGAAGAAAAATGGATTATGCGAGAATACAACAAATGTGGAAAACCAGTACG
>NW_027480706.1:362500-390000 GCF_051401765.1 Calliopsis andreniformis | reverse complement strand
ACTTGTACGCAGTAGGCGAGAAAGCAATACGCCGCTGGCACTTGTACGCAGTAAGTGAGAAAGCATTACGCCGCTGGCGTATAGAACGTCGGCATAGAAAAAAAAAGATAGGGACAACTAGTGTTCAGAGGGAATCTCGTTGAAACAAATCGGACCAATATCAACGTAAACTTGACGATATTCTCTATCGAACGCGCGCGGTGCGCGTTCCCGCCGCGTTTGCGCGCATTGTTTATAAGCGCGCAAACATCCGACTAGTCGGCCACAGCGAACTACGAAACTATACGCCGCTGGCACATGTACGCAGTAGGCGAGAAAGCAATACGCCGCTGGCATATAGAACGTCGGCATAGAAAAAAAAAGATAGGGACAGAGGGAATCTCGTTGAAACAAATCGGACCAATACGACCGTGTACTTGACCATATTCTCTATCGAACGCACCCGTTAAATACTCCCGCCATTCATGCGCAGATTATTTATACGTAGGTAAATATCCCACTAGTCGTACACCACGAACGACGAAACGATACCCCGCCGGCAATTCTGCGCAACGGCCGAAGAAACACTACGCCGCTGGCACTTGCACACAATTCGACTCAGCAATCCGGAGCGACACGAACGGGGACTTAGAATTTTTTCGCTCGGGCTCCGGAGCGACACGAACGGGGACTTAGAATTTTTTCGCTCGGGCTCCGGAGCGACACGATCGCTCCGTTATTCTACGTTCTCTCGGTCCACGGGCATCAGAGAGCAAAACAGCCTAATAGTTTTAGAGTGCCTCAACGATCAGGAATATGGATCTAACGTTCTCGTTTCGAACCGACGACTTTCGGTTCCGGAGCGACACGAACGCTCCATGATTCTCGATTATCTCGACACAGGTAAGAGACAGAGGAGAACAAGTGTATGGTTTTAGAGAGCCACGAGCACCAGGAATAAGGATCTACCGTTGTCCTTTCGTTCCGTCGACATTCGGTTCCGGAGCGACACGAACGGGGACTTAGAATTTTTTCGCTCGGGCTCCGGAGCGACACGATCGCTCCGTTATTCTACGTTCTCTCGGTCCACGGGCATCAGAGAGCAAAACAGCCTAATAGTTTTAGAGTGCCTCAACGATCAGGAATATGGATCTAACGTTCTCGTTTCGAACCGACGACTTTCGGTTCCGGAGCGACACGAACGCTCCATGATTCTCGATTATCTCGACACAGGTAAGAGACCGAGGAGAACAAGTGTATGGTTTTAGTGAGCCACGAGCACCAGGAATAAGGATCTACCGTTGTCATTTCGTTCCGTCGACATTCGGTTCCGGAGCGACACGAACGGGGACTTAGAATTTTTTCGCTCGGGCTCCGGAGCGACACGAACGGGGACTTAGAATTTTTTCGCTCGGGCTCCGGAGCGACACGATCGCTCCGTTATTCTACGTTCTCTCGGTCCACGGGCATCAGAGAGCAAAACAGCCTAATAGTTTTAGAGTGCCTCAACGATCAGGAATATGGATCTAACGTTCTCGTTTCGAACCGACGACTTTCGGTTCCGGAGCGACACGAACGCTCCATGATTCTCGATTATCTCGACACAGGTAAGAGACAGAGGAGAACAAGTGTATGGTTATAGAGAGCCACGAGCACCAGGAATAAGGATCTACCGTTGTCATTTCGTTCCGTCGACATTCGGTTCCGGAGCGACACGAACGGGGACTTAGAATTTTTTCGCTCGGGCTCAGGAGCGACACGAACGGGGACTTAGAATTTTTTCGCTCGGGCTCCGGAGCGACACGAACGGGGACTTAGAATTTTTTCGCTCGGGCTCCGGAGCGACACGATCGCTCCGTTATTCTACGTTCTCTCGGTCCACGGGCATCAGAGAGCAAAACAGCCTAATAGTTTTAGAGTGCCTCAACGATCAGGAATATGGATCTAACGTTCTCGTTTCGAACCGACGACTTTCGGTTCCGGAGCGACACGAACGCTCCATGATTCTCGATTATCTCGACACAGGTAAGAGACAGAGGAGAACGAGTGTATGGTTTTAGAGAGCCACGAGCACCAGGAATAAGGATCTACCGTTGTCCTTTCGTTCCGTCGACATTCGGTTCCGGAGCGACACGAACGGGGACTTAGAATTTTTTCGCTCGGGCTCCGGAGCGACACGATCGCTCCGTTATTCTACGTTCTCTCGGTCCACGGGCATCAGAGAGCAAAACAGCCTAATAGTTTTAGAGTGCCTCAACGATCAGGAATATGGATCTAACGTTCTCGTTTCGAACCGACGACTTTCGGTTCCGGAGCGACACGAACGCTCCATGATTCTCGATTATCTCGACACAGGTAAGAGACAGAGGAGAACAAGTGTATGGTTATAGAGAGCCACGAGCACCAGGAATAAGGATCTACCGTTGTCATTTCGTTCCGTCGACATTCGGTTCCGGAGCGACACGAACGGGGACTTAGAATTTTTTCGCTCGGGCTCCGGAGCGACACGAACGGGGACTTAGAATTTTTTCGCTCGGGCTCCGGAGCGACACGATCGCTCCGTTATTCTACGTTCTCTCGGTCCACGGGCATCAGAGAGCAAAACAGCCTAATAGTTTTAGAGTGCCTCAACGATCAGGAATATGGATCTAACGTTCTCGTTTCGAACCGACGACTTTCGGTTCCGGAGCGACACGAACGCTCCATGATTCTCGATTATCTCGACACAGGTAAGAGACAGAGGAGAACAAGTGTATGGTTTTAGAGAGCCACGAGCACCAGGAATAAGGATCTACCGTTGTCCTTTCGTTCCGTCGACATTCGGTTCTGGAGCGACACGAACGGGGACTTAGAATTTTTTCGCTCGGGCTCCGGAGCAACACGAACGGGGACTTAGAATTTTTTCGCTCGGGCTCCGGAGCGACACGATCGCTCCGTTATTCTACGTTCTCTCGGTCCACGGCCATCAGAGAGCAAAACAGCCTAATAGTTTTAGAGTGCCTCAACGATCAGGAATATGGATCTAACGTTCTCGTTTCGAACCGACGACTTTCGGTTCCGGAGCGACACGAACGCTCCATGATTCTCGATTATCTCGACACAGGTAAGAGACAGAGGAGAACAAGTGTATGGTTTTAGAGAGCCACGAGCACCAGGAATAAGGATCTACCGTTGTCATTTCGTTCCGTCGACATTCGGTTCCGGAGCGACACGAACGGGGACTTAGAATTTTTTCGCTCGGGCTCCGGAGCGACACGAACGGGGACTTAGAATTTTTTCGCTCGGGCTCCAGAGCGACACGATCGCTCCGTTATTCTACGTTCTCTCGGTCCACGGGCATCAGAGAGCAAAACAGCCTAATAGTTTTAGAGTGCCTCAACGATCAGGAATATGGATCTAACGTTCTCGTTTCGAACCGACGACTTTCGGTTCCGGAGCGACACGAACGCTCCATGATTCTCGATTATCTCGACACAGGTAAGAGACAGAGGAGAACAAGTGTATGGTTTTAGAGAGCCACGAGCACCAGGAATAAGGATCTACCGTTGTCCTTTCGTTCCGTCGACATTCGGTTCCGGAGCGACACGAACGGGGACTTAGAATTTTTTCGCTCGGGCTCCGGAGCGACACGAACGGGGACTTAGAATTTTTTCGCTCGGGCTCCGGAGCGACACGATCGCTCCGTTACTCTACGTTCTCTCGGTCCACGGGCATCAGAGAGCAAAACAGCCTAATAGTTTTAGAGTGCCTCAACGATCAGGAATATGGATCTAACGTTCTCGTTTCGAACCGACGACTTTCGGTTCCGGAGCGACACGAACGCTCCATGATTCTCGATTATCTCGACACAGGTAAGAGACAGAGGAGAACAAGTGTATGGTTTTAGAGAGCCACGAGCACCAGGAATAAGGATCTACCGTTGTCCTTTCGTTCCGTCGACATTCGGTTCCGGAGCGACACAAACGGGGACTTAGAATTTTTTCGCTCGGGCTCCGGAGCGACACGAACGGGGACTTAGAATTTTTTCGCTCGGGCTCCGGAGCGACACGATCGCTCCGTTATTCTACGTTCTCTCGGTCCACGGGCATCAGAGAGCAAAACAGCCTAATAGTTTTAGAGTGCCTCAACGATCAGGAATATGGATCTAACGTTCTCGTTTCGAACCGACGACTTTCGGTTCCGGAGCGACACGAACGCTCCATGATTCTCGATTATCTCGACACAGGTAAGAGACAGAGGAGAACAAGTGTATGGTTTTAGAGAGCCACGAGCACCAGGAATAAGGATCTACCGTTGTCATTTCGTTCCGTCGACATTCGGTTCCGGAGCGACACGAACGGGGACTTAGAATTTTTTCGCTCGGGCTCCGGAGCGACACGATCGCTCCGTTATTCTACGTTCTCTCGGTCCACGGGCATCAGAGAGCAAAACAGCCTAATAGTTTTAGAGTGCCTCAACGATCAGGAATATGGATCTAACGTTCTCGTTTCGAACCGACGACTTTCGGTTCCGGAGCGACACGAACGCTCCATGATTCTCGATTATCTCGACACAGGTAAGAGACAGAGGAGAACAAGTGTATGGTTTTAGAGAGCCACGAGCACCAGGAATAAGGATCTACCGTTGTCCTTTCGTTCCGTCGACATTCGGTTCCGGAGCGACACGAACGGGGACTTAGAATTTTTTCGCTCGGGCTCCGGAGCGACACGAACGGGGACTTAGAATTTTTTCGCTCGGGCTCCGGAGCGACACGATCGCTCCGTTATTCTACGTTCTCTCGGTCCACGGGCATCAGAGAGCAAAACAGCCTAATAGTTTTAGAGTGCCTCAACGATCAGGAATATGGATCTAACGTTCTCGTTTCGAACCGACGACTTTCGGTTCCGGAGCGACACGAACGCTCCATGATTCTCGATTATCTCGACACAGGTAAGAGACAGAGGAGAACAAGTGTATGGTTTTAGAGAGCCACGAGCACCAGGAATAAGGATCTACCGTTGTCCTTTCGTTCCGTCGACATTCGGTTCCGGAGCGACACGAACGGGGACTTAGAATTTTTTCGCTCGGGCTCCGGAGCGACACGAACGGGGACTTAGAATTTTTTCGCTCGGGCTCCGGAGCGACACGATCGCTCCGTTATTCTACGTTCTCTCGGTCCACGGGCATCAGAGAGCAAAACAGCCTAATAGTTTTAGAGTGCCTCAACGATCAGGAATATGGATCTAACGTTCTCGTTTCGAACCGACGACTTTCGGTTCCGGAGCGACACGAACGCTCCATGATTCTCGATTATCTCGACACAGGTAAGAGACAGAGGAGAACAAGTGTATGGTTTTAGAGAGCCACGAGCACCAGGAATAAGGATCTACCGTTGTCATTTCGTACCGTCGACATTCGGTTCCGGAGCGACACGAACGGGGACTTAGAATTTTTTCGCTCGGGCTCCGGAGCGACACGAACGGGGACTTAGAATTTTTTCGCTCGGGCTCCGGAGCGACACGAACGGGGACTTACAATTTTTTCGCTCGGGCTCCAGAGCGACACGATCGCTCCGTTATTCTACGTTCTCTCGGTCCACGGGCATCAGAGAGCAAAACAGCCTAATAGTTTTAGAGTGCCTCAACGATCAGGAATATGGATCTAACGTTCTCGTTTCGAACCGACGACTTTCGGTTCCGGAGCGACACGAACGCTCCATGATTCTCGATTATCTCGACACAGGTAAGAGACAGAGGAGAACAAGTGTATGGTTTTAGAGAGCCACGAGCACCAGGAATAAGGATCTACCGTTGTCATTTCGTTCCGTCGACATTCGGTTCCGGAGCGACACGAACGGGGACTTAGAATTTTTTCGCTCGGGCTCCGGAGCGACACGAACGGGGACTTACAATTTTTTCGCTCGGGCTCCAGAGCGACACGATCGCTCCGTTATTCTACGTTCTCTCGGTCCACGGGCATCAGAGAGCAAAACAGCCTAATAGTTTTAGAGTGCCTCAACGATCAGGAATATGGATCTAACGTTCTCGTTTCGAACCGACGACTTTCGGTTCCGGAGCGACACGAACGCTCCATGATTCTCGATTATCTCGACACAGGTAAGAGACAGAGGAGAACAAGTGTATGGTTTTAGAGAGCCACGAGCACCAGGAATAAGGATCTACCGTTGTCATTTCGTTCCGTCGACATTCGGTTCCGGAGCGACACGAACGGGGACTTAGAATTTTTTCGCTCGGGCTCCGGAGCGACACGAACGGGGACTTAGAATTTTTTCGCTCGGGCTCCGGAGCGACACGATCGCTCCGTTATTCTACGTTCTCTCGGTCCACGGGCATCAGAGAGCAAAACAGCCTAATAGTTTTAGAGTGCCTCAACGATCAGGAATATGGATCTAACGTTCTCGTTTCGAACCGACGACTTTCGGTTCCGGAGCGACACGAACGCTCCATGATTCTCGATTATCTCGACACAGGTAAGAGACAGAGGAGAACAAGTGTATGGTTTTAGAGAGCCACGAGCACCAGGAATAAGGATCTACCGTTGTCCTTTCGTTCCGTCGACATTCGGTTCCGGAGCGACACGAACGGGGACTTAGAATTTTTTCGCTCGGGCTCCGGAGCGACACGAACGGGGACTTAGAATTTTTTCGCTCGGGCTCCGGAGCGACACGAACGGGGACTTAGAATTTTTTCGCTCGGGCTCCGGAGCGACACGATCGCTCCGTTATTCTACGTTCTCTCGGTCCACGGGCATCAGAGAGCAAAACAGCCTAATAGTTTTAGAGTGCCTCAACGATCAGGAATATGGATCTAACGTTCTCGTTTCGAACCGACGACTTTCGGTTCCGGAGCGACACGAACGCTCCATGATTCTCGATTATCTCGACACAGGTAAGAGACAGAGGAGAACGAGTGTATGGTTTTAGAGAGCCACGAGCACCAGGAATAAGGATCTACCGTTGTCCTTTCGTTCCGTCGACATTCGGTTCCGGAGCGACACGAACGGGGACTTAGAATTTTTTCGCTCGGGCTCCGGAGCGACACGAACGGGGACTTACAATTTTTTCGCTCGGGCTCCAGAGCGACACGATCGCTCCGTTATTCTACGTTCTCTCGGTCCACGGGCATCAGAGAGCAAAACAGCCTAATAGTTTTAGAGTGCCTCAACGATCAGGAATATGGATCTAACGTTCTCGTTTCGAACCGACGACTTTCGGTTCCGGAGCGACACGAACGCTCCATGATTCTCGATTATCTCGACACAGGTAAGAGACAGAGGAGAACAAGTGTATGGTTTTAGAGAGCCACGAGCACCAGGAATAAGGATCTACCGTTGTCATTTCGTTCCGTCGACATTCGGTTCCGGAGCGACACGAACGGGGACTTAGAATTTTTTCGCTCGGGCTCCGGAGCGACACGAACGGGGACTTAGAATTTTTTCGCTCGGGCTCCGGAGCGACACGATCGCTCCGTTATTCTACGTTCTCTCGGTCCACGGGCATCAGAGAGCAAAACAGCCTAATAGTTTTAGAGTGCCTCAACGATCAGGAATATGGATCTAACGTTCTCGTTTCGAACCGACGACTTTCGGTTCCGGAGCGACACGAACGCTCCATGATTCTCGATTATCTCGACACAGGTAAGAGACAGAGGAGAACAAGTGTATGGTTTTAGAGAGCCACGAGCACCAGGAATAAGGATCTACCGTTGTCCTTTCGTTCCGTCGACATTCGGTTCCGGAGCGACACGAACGGGGACTTAGAATTTTTTCGCTCGGGCTCCGGAGCGACGAGAACGGGGACTTAGAATTTTTTCGCTCGGGCTCCGGAGCGACACGAACGGGGACTTAGAATTTTTTCGCTCGGGCTCCGGAGCGACACGATCGCTCCGTTATTCTACGTTCTCTCGGTCCACGGGCATCAGAGAGCAAAACAGCCTAATAGTTTTAGAGTGCCTCAACGATCAGGAATATGGATCTAACGTTCTCGTTTCGAACCGACGACTTTCGGTTCCGGAGCGACACGAACGCTCCATGATTCTCGATTATCTCGACACAGGTAAGAGACAGAGGAGAACGAGTGTATGGTTTTAGAGAGCCACGAGCACCAGGAATAAGGATCTACCGTTGTCCTTTCGTTCCGTCGACATTCGGTTCCGGAGCGACACGAACGGGGACTTAGAATTTTTTCGCTCGGGCTCCGGAGCGACACGATCGCTCCGTTATTCTACGTTCTCTCGGTCCACGGGCATCAGAGAGCAAAACAGCCTAATAGTTTTAGAGTGCCTCAACGATCAGGAATATGGATCTAACGTTCTCGTTTCGAACCGACGACTTTCGGTTCCGGAGCGACACGAACGCTCCATGATTCTCGATTATCTCGACACAGGTAAGAGACAGAGGAGAACAAGTGTATGGTTATAGAGAGCCACGAGCACCAGGAATAAGGATCTACCGTTGTCATTTCGTTGCGTCGACATTCGGTTCCGGAGCGACACGAACGGGGACTTAGAATTTTTTCGCTCGGGCTCCGGAGCGACACGAACGGGGACTTAGAATTTTTTCGCTCGGGCTCCGGAGCGACACGATCGCTCCGTTATTCTACGTTCTCTCGGTCCACGGGCATCAGAGAGCAAAACAGCCTAATAGTTTTAGAGTGCCTCAACGATCAGGAATATGGATCTAACGTTCTCGTTTCGAACCGACGACTTTCGGTTCCGGAGCGACACGAACGCTCCATGATTCTCGATTATCTCGACACAGGTAAGAGACAGAGGAGAACAAGTGTATGGTTTTAGAGAGCCACGAGCACCAGGAATAAGGATCTACCGTTGTCCTTTCGTTCCGTCGACATTCGGTTCCGGAGCGACACGAACGGGGACTTAGAATTTTTTCGCTCGGGCTCCGGAGCGACACGAACGGGGACTTAGAATTTTTTCGCTCGGGCTCCGGAGCGACACGATCGCTCCGTTATTCTACGTTCTCTCGGTCCACGGCCATCAGAGAGCAAAACAGCCTAATAGTTTTAGAGTGCCTCAACGATCAGGAATATGGATCTAACGTTCTCGTTTCGAACCGACGACTTTCGGTTCCGGAGCGACACGAACGCTCCATGATTCTCGATTATCTCGACACAGGTAAGAGACAGAGGAGAACAAGTGTATGGTTTTAGAGAGCCACGAGCACCAGGAATAAGGATCTACCGTTGTCATTTCGTTCCGTCGACATTCGGTTCCGGAGCGACACGAACGGGGACTTAGAATTTTTTCGCTCGGGCTCCGGAGCGACACGAACGGGGACTTAGAATTTTTTCGCTCGGGCTCCAGAGCGACACGATCGCTCCGTTATTCTACGTTCTCTCGGTCCACGGGCATCAGAGAGCAAAACAGCCTAATAGTTTTAGAGTGCCTCAACGATCAGGAATATGGATCTAACGTTCTCGTTTCGAACCGACGACTTTCGGTTCCGGAGCGACACGAACGCTCCATGATTCTCGATTATCTCGACACAGGTAAGAGACAGAGGAGAACAAGTGTATGGTTTTAGAGAGCCACGAGCACCAGGAATAAGGATCTACCGTTGTCCTTTCGTTCCGTCGACATTCGGTTCCGGAGCGACACGAACGGGGACTTAGAATTTTTTCGCTCGGGCTCCGGAGCGACACGAACGGGGACTTAGAATTTTTTCGCTCGGGCTCCGGAGCGACACGATCGCTCCGTTACTCTACGTTCTCTCGGTCCACGGGCATCAGAGAGCAAAACAGCCTAATAGTTTTAGAGTGCCTCAACGATCAGGAATATGGATCTAACGTTCTCGTTTCGAACCGACGACTTTCGGTTCCGGAGCGACACGAACGCTCCATGATTCTCGATTATCTCGACACAGGTAAGAGACAGAGGAGAACAAGTGTATGGTTTTAGAGAGCCACGAGCACCAGGAATAAGGATCTACCGTTGTCCTTTCGTTCCGTCGACATTCGGTTCCGGAGCGACACGAACGGGGACTTAGAATTTTTTCGCTCGGGCTCCGGAGCGACACGAACGGGGACTTAGAATTTTTTCGCTCGGGCTCCGGAGCGACACGATCGCTCCGTTATTCTACGTTCTCTCGGTCCACGGGCATCAGAGAGCAAAACAGCCTAATAGTTTTAGAGTGCCTCAACGATCAGGAATATGGATCTAACGTTCTCGTTTCGAACCGACGACTTTCGGTTCCGGAGCGACACGAACGCTCCATGATTCTCAATTATCTCGACACAGGTAAGAGACAGAGGAGAACAAGTGTATGGTTTTAGAGAGCCACGAGCACCAGGAATAAGGATCTACCGTTGTCATTTCGTTCCGTCGACATTCGGTTCCGGAGCGACACGAACGGGGACTTAGAATTTTTTCGCTCGGGCTCCGGAGCGACACGAACGGGGACTTAGAATTTTTTCGCTCGGGCTCCGGAGCGACACGATCGCTCCGTTATTCTACGTTCTCTCGGTCCACGGGCATCAGAGAGCAAAACAGCCTAATAGTTTTAGAGTGCCTCAACGATCAGGAATATGGATCTAACGTTCTCGTTTCGAACCGACGACTTTCGGTTCCGGAGCGACACGAACGCTCCATGATTCTCGATTATATCGACACAGGTAAGAGACAGAGGAGAACAAGTGTATGGTTTTAGAGAGCCACGAGCACCAGGAATAAGGATCTACCGTTGTCATTTCGTTCCGTCGACATTCGGTTCCGGAGCGACACGAACGGGGACTTAGAATTTTTTCGCTCGGGCTCCGGAGCGACACGAACGGGGACTTACAATTTTTTCGCTCGGGCTCCAGAGCGACACGATCGCTCCGTTATTCTACGTTCTCTCGGTCCACGGGCATCAGAGAGCAAAACAGCCTAATAGTTTTAGAGTGCCTCAACGATCAGGAATATGGATCTAACGTTCTCGTTTCGAACCGACGACTTTCGGTTCCGGAGCGACACGAACGCTCCATGATTCTCGATTATCTCGACACAGGTAAGAGACAGAGGAGAACAAGTGTATGGTTTTAGAGAGCCACGAGCACCAGGAATAAGGATCTACCGTTGTCCTTTCGTTCCGTCGACATTCGGTTCCGGAGCGACACGAACGGGGACTTAGAATTTTTTCGCTCGGGCTCCGGAGCGACACGAACGGGGACTTAGAATTTTTTCGCTCGGGCTCCGGAGCGACACGATCGCTCCGTTATTCTACGTTCTCTCGGTCCACGGGCATCAGAGAGCAAAACAGCCTAATAGTTTTAGAGTGCCTCAACGATCAGGAATATGGATCTAACGTTCTCGTTTCGAACCGACGACTTTCGGTTCCGGAGCGACACGAACGCTCCATGATTCTCGATTATCTCGACACAGGTAAGAGACAGAGGAGAACAAGTGTATGGTTTTAGAGAGCCACGAGCACCAGGAATAAGGATCTACCGTTGTCATTTCGTACCGTCGACATTCGGTTCCGGAGCGACACGAACGGGGACTTAGAATTTTTTCGCTCGGGCTCCGGAGCGACACGAACGGGGACTTAGAATTTTTTCGCTCGGGCTCCAGAGCGACACGATCGCTCCGTTATACTACGTTCTCTCGGTCCACGGGCATCAGAGAGCAAAACAGCCTAATAGTTTTAGAGTGCCTCAACGATCTGGAATATGGATCTAACGTTCTCGTTTCGAACCGACGACTTTCGGTTCCGGAGCGACACGAACGCTCCATGATTCTCGATTATCTCGACACAGGTAAGAGACAGAGGAGAACAAGTGTATGGTTTTAGAGAGCCACGAGCACCAGGAATAAGGATCTACCGTTGTCATTTCGTTCCGTCGACATTCGGTTCCGGAGCGACACGAACGGGGACTTAGAATTTTTTCGCTCGGGCTCCGGAGCGACACGAACGGGGACTTAGAATTTTTTCGCTCGGGCTCCGGAGCGACACGATCGCTCCGTTATTCTACGTTCTCTCGGTCCACGGGCATCAGAGAGCAAAACAGCCTAATAGTTTTAGAGTGCCTCAACGATCAGGAATATGGATCTAACGTTCTCGTTTCGAACCGACGACTTTCGGTTCCGGAGCGACACGAACGCTCCATGATTCTCGATTATCTCGACACAGGTAAGAGACAGAGGAGAACAAGTGTATGGTTTTAGAGAGCCACGAGCACCAGGAATAAGGATCTACCGTTGTCCTTTCGTTCCGTCGACATTCGGTTCCGGAGCGACACGAACGGGGACTTAGAATTTTTTCGCTCGGGCTCCGGAGCGACACGAACGGGGACTTAGAATTTTTTCGCTCGGGCTCCGGAGCGACACGAACGGGGACTTACAATTTTTTCGCTCGGGCTCCAGAGCGACACGATCGCTCCGTTATTCTACGTTCTCTCGGTCCACGGGCATCAGAGAGCAAAACAGCCTAATAGTTTTAGAGTGCCTCAACGATCAGGAATATGGATCTAACGTTCTCGTTTCGAACCGACGACTTTCGGTTCCGGAGCGACACGAACGCTCCATGATTCTCGATTATCTCGACACAGGTAAGAGACAGAGGAGAACAAGTGTATGGTTTTAGAGAGCCACGAGCACCAGGAATAAGGATCTACCGTTGTCCTTTCGTTCCGTCGACATTCGGTTCCGGAGCGACACGAACGGGACTTAGAATTTTTTCGCTCGGGCTCCGGAGCGACACGAACGGGGACTTACAATTTTTTCGCTCGGGCTCCAGAGCGACACGATCGCTCCGTTATTCTACGTTCTCTCGGTCCACGGGCATCAGAGAGCAAAACAGCCTAATAGTTTTAGAGTGCCTCAACGATCAGGAATATGGATCTAACGTTCTCGTTTCGAACCGACGACTTTCGGTTCCGGAGCGACACGAACGCTCCATGATTCTCGATTATCTCGACACAGGTAAGAGACAGAGGAGAACAAGTGTATGGTTTTAGAGAGCCACGAGCACCAGGAATAAGGATCTACCGTTGTCATTTCGTTCCGTCGACATTCGGTTCCGGAGCGACACGAACGGGGACTTAGAATTTTTTCGCTCGGGCTCCGGAGCGACACGAACGGGGACTTAGAATTTTTTCGCTCGGGCTCCGGAGCGACACGATCGCTCCGTTATTCTACGTTCTCTCGGTCCACGGGCATCAGAGAGGAAAACAGCCTAATAGTTTTAGAGTGCCTCAACGATCAGGAATATGGATCTAACGTTCTCGTTTCGAACCGACGACTTTCGGTTCCGGAGCGACACGAACGCTCCATGATTCTCGATTATCTCGACACAGGTAAGAGACAGAGGAGAACAAGTGTATGGTTTTAGAGAGCCACGAGCACCAGGAATAAGGATCTACCGTTGTCCTTTCGTTCCGTCGACATTCGGTTCCGGAGCGACACGAACGGGGACTTAGAATTTTTTCGCTCGGGCTCCGGAGCGACACGAACGGGGACTTAGAATTTTTTCGCTCGGGCTCCGGAGCGACACGATCGCTCCGTTATTCTACGTTCTCTCGGTCCACGGGCATCAGAGAGCAAAACAGCCTAATAGTTTTAGAGTGCCTCAACGATCAGGAATATGGATCTAACGTTCTCGTTTCGAACCGACGACTTTCGGTTCCGGAGCGACACGAACGCTCCATGATTCTCGATTATCTCGACACAGGTAAAAGACAGAGGAGAACAAGTGTATGGTTTTAGAGAGCCACGAGCACCAGGAATAAGGATCTACCGTTGTCCTTTCGTTCCGTCGACATTCGGTTCCGGAGCGACACGAACGGGGACTTAGAATTTTTTCGCTCGGGCTCCGGAGCGACACGAACGGGGACTTAGAATTTTTTCGCTCGGGCTCCGGAGCGACACGATCGCTCCGTTATTCTACGTTCTCTCGGTCCACGGGCATCAGAGAGCAAAACAGCCTAATAGTTTTAGAGTGCCTCAACGATCAGGAATATGGATCTAACGTTCTCGTTTCGAACCGACGACTTTCGGTTCCGGAGCGACACGAACGCTCCATGATTCTCGATTATCTCGACACAGGTAAGAGGCAGAGGAGAACAAGTGTATGGTTTTAGAGAGCCACGAGCACCAGGAATAAGGATCTACCGTTGTCATTTCGTTCCGTCGACATTCGGTTCCGGAGCGACACGAACGGGGACTTAGAATTTTTTCGCTCGGGCTCCGGAGCGACACGAACGGGGACTTAGAATTTTTTCGCTCGGGCTCCGGAGCGACACGATCGCTCCGTTATTCTACGTTCTCTCGGTCCACGGGCATCAGAGAGCAAAACAGCCTAATAGTTTTAGAGTGCCTCAACGATCAGGAATATGGATCTAACGTTCTCGTTTCGAACCGACGACTTTCGGTTCCGGAGCGACACGAACGCTCCATGATTCTCGATTATCTCGACACAGGTAAGAGACAGAGGAGAACAAGTGTATGGTTTTAGAGAGCCACGAGCACCAGGAATAAGGATCTACCGTTGTCATTTCGTTCCGTCGACATTCGGTTCCGGAGCGACACGAACGGGGACTTAGAATTTTTTCGCTCGGGCTCCGGAGCGACACGAACGGGGACTTAGAATTTTTTCGCTCGGGCTCCGGAGCGACACGATCGCTCCGTTATTCTACGTTCTCTCGGTCCACGGGCATCAGAGAGCAAAACAGCCTAATAGTTTTAGAGTGCCTCAACGATCAGGAATATGGATCTAACGTTCTCGTTTCGAACCGACGACTTTCGGTTCCGGAGCGACACGAACGCTCCATGATTCTCGATTATCTCGACACAGGTAAGAGACAGAGGAGAACAAGTGTATGGTTTTAGAGAGCCACGAGCACCGGGAATAAGGATCTACCGTTGTCATTTCGTTCCGTCGACATTCGGTTCCGGAGCGACACGAACGGGGACTTAGAATTTTTTCGCTCGGGCTCCGGAGCGACACGAACGGGGACTTAGAATTTTTTCGCTCGGGCTCCGGAGCGACACGATCGCTCCGTTATTCTACGTTCTCTCGGTCCACGGGCATCAGAGAGCAAAACAGCCTAATAGTTTTAGAGTGCCTCAACGATCAGGAATATGGATCTAACGTTCTCGTTTCGAACCGACGACTTTCGGTTCCGGAGCGACACGAACGCTCCATGATTCTCGATTATCTCGACACAGGTAAGAGACAGAGGAGAACAAGTGTATGGTTTTAGAGAGCCACGAGCACCGGGAATAAGGATCTACCGTTGTCATTTCGTTCCGTCGACATTCGGTTCCGGAGCGACACGAACGGGGACTTAGAATTTTTTCGCTCGGGCTCCGGAGCGACACGAACGGGGACTTAGAATTTTTTCGCTCGGGCTCCGGAGCGACACGATCGCTCCGTTATTCTACGTTCTCTCGGTCCACGGGCATCAGAGAGCAAAACAGCCTAATAGTTTTAGAGTGCCTCAACGATCTGGAATATGGATCTAACGTTCTCGTTTCGAACCGACGACTTTCGGTTCCGGAGCGACACGAACGCTCCATGATTCTCGATTATCTCGACACAGGTAAGAGACAGAGGAGAACAAGTGTATGGTTTTAGAGAGCCACGAGCACCAGGAATAAGGATCTACCGTTGTCATTTCGTTCCGTCGACATTCGGTTCCGGAGCGACACGAACGGGGACTTAGAATTTTTTCGCTCGGGCTCCGGAGCGACACGAACGGGGACTTAGAATTTTTTCGCTCGGGCTCCGGAGCGACACGATCGCTCCGTTATTCTACGTTCTCTCGGTCCACGGGCATCAGAGAGCAAAACAGCCTAATAGTTTTAGAGTGCCTCAACGATCAGGAATATGGATCTAACGTTCTCGTTTCGAACCGACGACTTTCGGTTCCGGAGCGACACGAACGCTCCATGATTCTCGATTATCTCGACACAGGTAAGAGACAGAGGAGAACAAGTGTATGGTTTTAGAGAGCCACGAGCACCGGGAATAAGGATCTACCGTTGTCATTTCGTTCCGTCGACATTCGGTTCCGGAGCGACACGAACGGGGACTTAGAATTTTTTCGCTCGGGCTCCGGAGCGACACGAACGGGGACTTAGAATTTTTTCGCTCGGGCTCCGGAGCGACACGATCGCTCCGTTATTCTACGTTCTCTCGGTCCACGGGCATCAGAGAGCAAAACAGCCTAATAGTTTTAGAGTGCCTCAACGATCAGGAATATGGATCTAACGTTCTCGTTTCGAACCGACGACTTTCGGTTCCGGAGCGACACGAACGCTCCATGATTCTCGATTATCTCGACACAGGTAAGAGACAGAGGAGAACAAGTGTATGGTTTTAGAGAGCCACGAGCACCAGGAATAAGGATCTACCGTTGTCATTTCGTTCCGTCGACATTCGGTTCCGGAGCGACACGAACGGGGACTTAGAATTTTTTCGCTCGGGCTCCGGAGCGACACGAACGGGGACTTAGAATTTTTTCGCTCGGGCTCCGGAGCGACACGATCGCTCCGTTATTCTACGTTCTCTCGGTCCACGGGCATCAGAGAGCAAAACAGCCTAATAGTTTTAGAGTGCCTCAACGATCAGGAATATGGATCTAACGTTCTCGTTTCGAACCGACGACTTTCGGTTCCGGAGCGACACGAACGCTCCATGATTCTCGATTATCTCGACACAGGTAAGAGACAGAGGAGAACAAGTGTATGGTTTTAGAGAGCCACGAGCACCAGGAATAAGGATCTACCGTTGTCATTTCGTTCCGTCGACATTCGGTTCCGGAGCGACACGAACGGGGACTTAGAATTTTTTCGCTCGGGCTCCGGAGCGACACGATCGCTCCGTTATTCTACGTTCTCTCGGTCCACGGGCATCAGAGAGCAAAACAGCCTAATAGTTTTAGAGTGCCTCAACGATCAGGAATATGGATCTAACGTTCTCGTTTCGAACCGACGACTTTCGGTTCCGGAGCGACACGAACGCTCCATGATTCTCGATTATCTCGACACAGGTAAGAGACAGAGGAGAACAAGTGTATGGTTTTAGAGAGCCACGAGCACCAGGAATAAGGATCTACCGTTGTCATTTCGTTCCGTCGACATTCGGTTCCGGAGCGACACGAACGGGGACTTAGAATTTTTTCGCTCGGGCTCCGGAGCGACACGAACGGGGACTTAGAATTTTTTCGCTCGGGCTCCGGAGCGACACGATCGCTCCGTTATTCTACGTTCTCTCGGTCCACGGGCATCAGAGAGCAAAACAGCCTAATAGTTTTAGAGTGCCTCAACGATCAGGAATATGGATCTAACGTTCTCGTTTCGAACCGACGACTTTCGGTTCCGGAGCGACACGAACGCTCCATGATTCTCGATTATCTCGACACAGGTAAGAGACAGAGGAGAACAAGTGTATGGTTTTAGAGAGCCACGAGCACCAGGAATAAGGATCTACCGTTGTCATTTCGTTCCGTCGACATTCGGTTCCGGAGCGACACGAACGGGGACTTAGAATTTTTTCGCTCGGGCTCCGGAGCGACACGAACGGGGACTTAGAATTTTTTCGCTCGGGCTCCGGAGCGACACGATCGCTCCGTTATTCTACGTTCTCTCGGTCCACGGGCATCAGAGAGCAAAACAGCCTAATAGTTTTAGAGTGCCTCAACGATCAGGAATATGGATCTAACGTTCTCGTTTCGAACCGACGACTTTCGGTTCCGGAGCGACACGAACGCTCCATGATTCTCGATTATCTCGACACAGGTAAGAGACAGAGGAGAACAAGTGTATGGTTTTAGAGAGCCACGAGCACCAGGAATAAGGATCTACCGTTGTCATTTCGTTCCGTCGACATTCGGTTCCGGAGCGACACGAACGGGGACTTAGAATTTTTTCGCTCGGGCTCCGGAGCGACACGAACGGGGACTTAGAATTTTTTCGCTCGGGCTCCGGAGCGACACGATCGCTCCGTTATTCTACGTTCTCTCGGTCCACGGGCATCAGAGAGCAAAACAGCCTAATAGTTTTAGAGTGCCTCAACGATCAGGAATATGGATCTAACGTTCTCGTTTCGAACCGACGACTTTCGGTTCCGGAGCGACACGAACGCTCCATGATTCTCGATTATCTCGACACAGGTAAGAGACAGAGGAGAACAAGTGTATGGTTTTAGAGAGCCACGAGCACCAGGAATAAGGATCTACCGTTGTCATTTCGTTCCGTCGACATTCGGTTCCGGAGCGACACGAACGGGGACTTAGAATTTTTTCGCTCGGGCTCCGGAGCGACACGAACGGGGACTTAGAATTTTTTCGCTCGGGCTCCGGAGCGACACGATCGCTCCGTTATTCTACGTTCTCTCGGTCCACGGGCATCAGAGAGCAAAACAGCCTAATAGTTTTAGAGTGCCTCAACGATCAGGAATATGGATCTAACGTTCTCGTTTCGAACCGACGACTTTCGGTTCCGGAGCGACACGAACGCTCCATGATTCTCGATTATCTCGACACAGGTAAGAGACAGAGGAGAACAAGTGTATGGTTTTAGAGAGCCACGAGCACCAGGAATAAGGATCTACCGTTGTCATTTCGTTCCGTCGACATTCGGTTCCGGAGCGACACGAACGGGGACTTAGAATTTTTTCGCTCGGGCTCCGGAGCGACACGAACGGGGACTTAGAATTTTTTCGCTCGGGCTCCGGAGCGACACGATCGCTCCGTTATTCTACGTTCTCTCGGTCCACGGGCATCAGAGAGCAAAACAGCCTAATAGTTTTAGAGTGCCTCAACGATCAGGAATATGGATCTAACGTTCTCGTTTCGAACCGACGACTTTCGGTTCCGGAGCGACACGAACGCTCCATGATTCTCGATTATCTCGACACAGGTAAGAGACAGAGGAGAACAAGTGTATGGTTTTAGAGAGCCACGAGCACCAGGAATAAGGATCTACCGTTGTCATTTCGTTCCGTCGACATTCGGTTCCGGAGCGACACGAACGGGGACTTAGAATTTTTTCGCTCGGGCTCCGGAGCGACACGAACGGGGACTTAGAATTTTTTCGCTCGGGCTCCGGAGCGACACGATCGCTCCGTTATTCTACGTTCTCTCGGTCCACGGGCATCAGAGAGCAAAACAGCCTAATAGTTTTAGAGTGCCTCAACGATCAGGAATATGGATCTAACGTTCTCGTTTCGAACCGACGACTTTCGGTTCCGGAGCGACACGAACGCTCCATGATTCTCGATTATCTCGACACAGGTAAGAGACAGAGGAGAACAAGTGTATGGTTTTAGAGAGCCACGAGCACCAGGAATAAGGATCTACCGTTGTCATTTCGTTCCGTCGACATTCGGTTCCGGAGCGACACGAACGGGGACTTAGAATTTTTTCGCTCGGGCTCCGGAGCGACACGAACGGGGACTTAGAATTTTTTCGCTCGGGCTCCGGAGCGACACGATCGCTCCGTTATTCTACGTTCTCTCGGTCCACGGGCATCAGAGAGCAAAACAGCCTAATAGTTTTAGAGTGCCTCAACGATCAGGAATATGGATCTAACGTTCTCGTTTCGAACCGACGACTTTCGGTTCCGGAGCGACACGAACGCTCCATGATTCTCGATTATCTCGACACAGGTAAGAGACAGAGGAGAACAAGTGTATGGTTTTAGAGAGCCACGAGCACCAGGAATAAGGATCTACCGTTGTCATTTCGTTCCGTCGACATTCGGTTCCGGAGCGACACGAACGGGGACTTAGAATTTTTTCGCTCGGGCTCCGGAGCGACACGAACGGGGACTTAGAATTTTTTCGCTCGGGCTCCGGAGCGACACGATCGCTCCGTTATTCTACGTTCTCTCGGTCCACGGGCATCAGAGAGCAAAACAGCCTAATAGTTTTAGAGTGCCTCAACGATCAGGAATATGGATCTAACGTTCTCGTTTCGAACCGACGACTTTCGGTTCCGGAGCGACACGAACGCTCCATGATTCTCGATTATCTCGACACAGGTAAGAGACAGAGGAGAACAAGTGTATGGTTTTAGAGAGCCACGAGCACCAGGAATAAGGATCTACCGTTGTCATTTCGTTCCGTCGACATTCGGTTCCGGAGCGACACGAACGGGGACTTAGAATTTTTTCGCTCGGGCTCCGGAGCGACACGAACGGGGACTTAGAATTTTTTCGCTCGGGCTCCGGAGCGACACGATCGCTCCGTTATTCTACGTTCTCTCGGTCCACGGGCATCAGAGAGCAAAACAGCCTAATAGTTTTAGAGTGCCTCAACGATCAGGAATATGGATCTAACGTTCTCGTTTCGAACCGACGACTTTCGGTTCCGGAGCGACACGAACGCTCCATGATTCTCGATTATCTCGACACAGGTAAGAGACAGAGGAGAACAAGTGTATGGTTTTAGAGAGCCACGAGCACCAGGAATAAGGATCTACCGTTGTCATTTCGTTCCGTCGACATTCGGTTCCGGAGCGACACGAACGGGGACTTAGAATTTTTTCGCTCGGGCTCCGGAGCGACACGAACGGGGACTTAGAATTTTTTCGCTCGGGCTCCGGAGCGACACGATCGCTCCGTTATTCTACGTTCTCTCGGTCCACGGGCATCAGAGAGCAAAACAGCCTAATAGTTTTAGAGTGCCTCAACGATCAGGAATATGGATCTAACGTTCTCGTTTCGAACCGACGACTTTCGGTTCCGGAGCGACACGAACGCTCCATGATTCTCGATTATCTCGACACAGGTAAGAGACAGAGGAGAACAAGTGTATGGTTTTAGAGAGCCACGAGCACCAGGAATAAGGATCTACCGTTGTCATTTCGTTCCGTCGACATTCGGTTCCGGAGCGACACGAACGGGGACTTAGAATTTTTTCGCTCGGGCTCCGGAGCGACACGAACGGGGACTTAGAATTTTTTCGCTCGGGCTCCGGAGCGACACGATCGCTCCGTTATTCTACGTTCTCTCGGTCCACGGGCATCAGAGAGCAAAACAGCCTAATAGTTTTAGAGTGCCTCAACGATCAGGAATATGGATCTAACGTTCTCGTTTCGAACCGACGACTTTCGGTTCCGGAGCGACACGAACGCTCCATGATTCTCGATTATCTCGACACAGGTAAGAGACAGAGGAGAACAAGTGTATGGTTTTAGAGAGCCACGAGCACCAGGAATAAGGATCTACCGTTGTCATTTCGTTCCGTCGACATTCGGTTCCGGAGCGACACGAACGGGGACTTAGAATTTTTTCGCTCGGGCTCCGGAGCGACACGAACGGGGACTTAGAATTTTTTCGCTCGGGCTCCGGAGCGACACGATCGCTCCGTTATTCTACGTTCTCTCGGTCCACGGGCATCAGAGAGCAAAACAGCCTAATAGTTTTAGAGTGCCTCAACGATCAGGAATATGGATCTAACGTTCTCGTTTCGAACCGACGACTTTCGGTTCCGGAGCGACACGAACGCTCCATGATTCTCGATTATCTCGACACAGGTAAGAGACAGAGGAGAACAAGTGTATGGTTTTAGAGAGCCACGAGCACCAGGAATAAGGATCTACCGTTGTCATTTCGTTCCGTCGACATTCGGTTCCGGAGCGACACGAACGGGGACTTAGAATTTTTTCGCTCGGGCTCCGGAGCGACACGAACGGGGACTTAGAATTTTTTCGCTCGGGCTCCGGAGCGACACGATCGCTCCGTTATTCTACGTTCTCTCGGTCCACGGGCATCAGAGAGCAAAACAGCCTAATAGTTTTAGAGTGCCTCAACGATCAGGAATATGGATCTAACGTTCTCGTTTCGAACCGACGACTTTCGGTTCCGGAGCGACACGAACGCTCCATGATTCTCGATTATCTCGACACAGGTAAGAGACAGAGGAGAACAAGTGTATGGTTTTAGAGAGCCACGAGCACCAGGAATAAGGATCTACCGTTGTCATTTCGTTCCGTCGACATTCGGTTCCGGAGCGACACGAACGGGGACTTAGAATTTTTTCGCTCGGGCTCCGGAGCGACACGAACGGGGACTTAGAATTTTTTCGCTCGGGCTCCGGAGCGACACGATCGCTCCGTTATTCTACGTTCTCTCGGTCCACGGGCATCAGAGAGCAAAACAGCCTAATAGTTTTAGAGTGCCTCAACGATCAGGAATATGGATCTAACGTTCTCGTTTCGAACCGACGACTTTCGGTTCCGGAGCGACACGAACGCTCCATGATTCTCGATTATCTCGACACAGGTAAGAGACAGAGGAGAACAAGTGTATGGTTTTAGAGAGCCACGAGCACCAGGAATAAGGATCTACCGTTGTCATTTCGTTCCGTCGACATTCGGTTCCGGAGCGACACGAACGGGGACTTAGAATTTTTTCGCTCGGGCTCCGGAGCGACACGAACGGGGACTTAGAATTTTTTCGCTCGGGCTCCGGAGCGACACGATCGCTCCGTTATTCTACGTTCTCTCGGTCCACGGGCATCAGAGAGCAAAACAGCCTAATAGTTTTAGAGTGCCTCAACGATCAGGAATATGGATCTAACGTTCTCGTTTCGAACCGACGACTTTCGGTTCCGGAGCGACACGAACGCTCCATGATTCTCGATTATCTCGACACAGGTAAGAGACAGAGGAGAACAAGTGTATGGTTTTAGAGAGCCACGAGCACCAGGAATAAGGATCTACCGTTGTCATTTCGTTCCGTCGACATTCGGTTCCGGAGCGACACGAACGGGGACTTAGAATTTTTTCGCTCGGGCTCCGGAGCGACACGAACGGGGACTTAGAATTTTTTCGCTCGGGCTCCGGAGCGACACGATCGCTCCGTTATTCTACGTTCTCTCGGTCCACGGGCATCAGAGAGCAAAACAGCCTAATAGTTTTAGAGTGCCTCAACGATCAGGAATATGGATCTAACGTTCTCGTTTCGAACCGACGACTTTCGGTTCCGGAGCGACACGAACGCTCCATGATTCTCGATTATCTCGACACAGGTAAGAGACAGAGGAGAACAAGTGTATGGTTTTAGAGAGCCACGAGCACCAGGAATAAGGATCTACCGTTGTCATTTCGTTCCGTCGACATTCGGTTCCGGAGCGACACGAACGGGGACTTAGAATTTTTTCGCTCGGGCTCCGGAGCGACACGAACGGGGACTTAGAATTTTTTCGCTCGGGCTCCGGAGCGACACGATCGCTCCGTTATTCTACGTTCTCTCGGTCCACGGGCATCAGAGAGCAAAACAGCCTAATAGTTTTAGAGTGCCTCAACGATCAGGAATATGGATCTAACGTTCTCGTTTCGAACCGACGACTTTCGGTTCCGGAGCGACACGAACGCTCCATGATTCTCGATTATCTCGACACAGGTAAGAGACAGAGGAGAACAAGTGTATGGTTTTAGAGAGCCACGAGCACCAGGAATAAGGATCTACCGTTGTCATTTCGTTCCGTCGACATTCGGTTCCGGAGCGACACGAACGGGGACTTAGAATTTTTTCGCTCGGGCTCCGGAGCGACACGAACGGGGACTTAGAATTTTTTCGCTCGGGCTCCGGAGCGACACGATCGCTCCGTTATTCTACGTTCTCTCGGTCCACGGGCATCAGAGAGCAAAACAGCCTAATAGTTTTAGAGTGCCTCAACGATCAGGAATATGGATCTAACGTTCTCGTTTCGAACCGACGACTTTCGGTTCCGGAGCGACACGAACGCTCCATGATTCTCGATTATCTCGACACAGGTAAGAGACAGAGGAGAACAAGTGTATGGTTTTAGAGAGCCACGAGCACCAGGAATAAGGATCTACCGTTGTCATTTCGTTCCGTCGACATTCGGTTCCGGAGCGACACGAACGGGGACTTAGAATTTTTTCGCTCGGGCTCCGGAGCGACACGAACGGGGACTTAGAATTTTTTCGCTCGGGCTCCGGAGCGACACGATCGCTCCGTTATTCTACGTTCTCTCGGTCCACGGGCATCAGAGAGCAAAACAGCCTAATAGTTTTAGAGTGCCTCAACGATCAGGAATATGGATCTAACGTTCTCGTTTCGAACCGACGACTTTCGGTTCCGGAGCGACACGAACGCTCCATGATTCTCGATTATCTCGACACAGGTAAGAGACAGAGGAGAACAAGTGTATGGTTTTAGAGAGCCACGAGCACCAGGAATAAGGATCTACCGTTGTCATTTCGTTCCGTCGACATTCGGTTCCGGAGCGACACGAACGGGGACTTAGAATTTTTTCGCTCGGGCTCCGGAGCGACACGAACGGGGACTTAGAATTTTTTCGCTCGGGCTCCGGAGCGACACGATCGCTCCGTTATTCTACGTTCTCTCGGTCCACGGGCATCAGAGAGCAAAACAGCCTAATAGTTTTAGAGTGCCTCAACGATCAGGAATATGGATCTAACGTTCTCGTTTCGAACCGACGACTTTCGGTTCCGGAGCGACACGAACGCTCCATGATTCTCGATTATCTCGACACAGGTAAGAGACAGAGGAGAACAAGTGTATGGTTTTAGAGAGCCACGAGCACCAGGAATAAGGATCTACCGTTGTCATTTCGTTCCGTCGACATTCGGTTCCGGAGCGACACGAACGGGGACTTAGAATTTTTTCGCTCGGGCTCCGGAGCGACACGAACGGGGACTTAGAATTTTTTCGCTCGGGCTCCGGAGCGACACGATCGCTCCGTTATTCTACGTTCTCTCGGTCCACGGGCATCAGAGAGCAAAACAGCCTAATAGTTTTAGAGTGCCTCAACGATCAGGAATATGGATCTAACGTTCTCGTTTCGAACCGACGACTTTCGGTTCCGGAGCGACACGAACGCTCCATGATTCTCGATTATCTCGACACAGGTAAGAGACAGAGGAGAACAAGTGTATGGTTTTAGAGAGCCACGAGCACCAGGAATAAGGATCTACCGTTGTCATTTCGTTCCGTCGACATTCGGTTCCGGAGCGACACGAACGGGGACTTAGAATTTTTTCGCTCGGGCTCCGGAGCGACACGAACGGGGACTTAGAATTTTTTCGCTCGGGCTCCGGAGCGACACGATCGCTCCGTTATTCTACGTTCTCTCGGTCCACGGGCATCAGAGAGCAAAACAGCCTAATAGTTTTAGAGTGCCTCAACGATCAGGAATATGGATCTAACGTTCTCGTTTCGAACCGACGACTTTCGGTTCCGGAGCGACACGAACGCTCCATGATTCTCGATTATCTCGACACAGGTAAGAGACAGAGGAGAACAAGTGTATGGTTTTAGAGAGCCACGAGCACCAGGAATAAGGATCTACCGTTGTCATTTCGTTCCGTCGACATTCGGTTCCGGAGCGACACGAACGGGGACTTAGAATTTTTTCGCTCGGGCTCCGGAGCGACACGAACGGGGACTTAGAATTTTTTCGCTCGGGCTCCGGAGCGACACGATCGCTCCGTTATTCTACGTTCTCTCGGTCCACGGGCATCAGAGAGCAAAACAGCCTAATAGTTTTAGAGTGCCTCAACGATCAGGAATATGGATCTAACGTTCTCGTTTCGAACCGACGACTTTCGGTTCCGGAGCGACACGAACGCTCCATGATTCTCGATTATCTCGACACAGGTAAGAGACAGAGGAGAACAAGTGTATGGTTTTAGAGAGCCACGAGCACCAGGAATAAGGATCTACCGTTGTCATTTCGTTCCGTCGACATTCGGTTCCGGAGCGACACGAACGGGGACTTAGAATTTTTTCGCTCGGGCTCCGGAGCGACACGATCGCTCCGTTATTCTACGTTCTCTCGGTCCACGGGCATCAGAGAGCAAAACAGCCTAATAGTTTTAGAGTGCCTCAACGATCAGGAATATGGATCTAACGTTCTCGTTTCGAACCGACGACTTTCGGTTCCGGAGCGACACGAACGCTCCATGATTCTCGATTATCTCGACACAGGTAAGAGACAGAGGAGAACAAGTGTATGGTTTTAGAGAGCCACGAGCACCAGGAATAAGGATCTACCGTTGTCATTTCGTTCCGTCGACATTCGGTTCCGGAGCGACACGAACGGGGACTTAGAATTTTTTCGCTCGGGCTCCGGAGCGACACGAACGGGGACTTAGAATTTTTTCGCTCGGGCTCCGGAGCGACACGATCGCTCCGTTATTCTACGTTCTCTCGGTCCACGGGCATCAGAGAGCAAAACAGCCTAATAGTTTTAGAGTGCCTCAACGATCAGGAATATGGATCTAACGTTCTCGTTTCGAACCGACGACTTTCGGTTCCGGAGCGACACGAACGCTCCATGATTCTCGATTATCTCGACACAGGTAAGAGACAGAGGAGAACAAGTGTATGGTTTTAGAGAGCCACGAGCACCAGGAATAAGGATCTACCGTTGTCATTTCGTTCCGTCGACATTCGGTTCCGGAGCGACACGAACGGGGACTTAGAATATTTTCAATATTGCTATATCTGTATGTATATAGTCTTAAAATATGTGGTTGAAACATGTTGAAAGTTTGTGATTATAGCAGTATAATGTCCGCAGTTTAGTATTAAGTTACTTTTATACGACCTCGTACGTGTACGTGTTCATCTGCCGAGTCTAAGTGGCAGCGTACCGGCCGGGAGTGCTGCACGCGCGGCGAGTTCCCACCGTAAGGCCGCGCGGCTACGGTCGGCCGTCGCCGGCCTCTCGGCCGGCCACTCGGTATCTATAAGAGAAGCGTCGGTCCGGGCGTGCCGGTCGAGGCATCGCTGGGCGCGTGGCTATTCTACGATCTCGGTCGAGAAGCAGTCCACCGCTCCTCGGGATCTTGTATCTCGAGTGTCTTCGAACGGTTTACGTTCCGGATCTTTCTCTACACAGCATGACCACGGGTCGGTGTCTAAGACCGAATGGCCCTTATGTGGTAATCGTCCTTTGGACGTTGGTGACTTGTATGCACTAGCGTGTATACTCGTACTTACTGAGCATCAACTCTTTGTCCGAGCGAATGAGTTTATTTAAACTGAACGAAACGTTCCGTCTTTAAGGCGGGCGCCGGGCTTACGTGAGAATGGAAAGCCTAAATATCAAGAGGTGTCAGATTTTCGATATGTGCAGCGCGCACATTCCGCGCCAGCTCGCTATGCCCAGCACGACGCTTAACGCGCTATCTCGATATGTTTCGGCATGCCACTATTACGCGCTTCTGTCGACTTTGCCCAGCGTGCTTGATACGCGCTTCGTCGTCAGTGACCAGCGTGAGTGGTTTACGTGCCTGTACGATGGATGCTTAGCGCGAGCGTATACCGCTCCGTAGAGTTTTCTGCGGAGGTCCGGTGTACGTGCTTACCGATGGATGACCAACGGCGTGTGTGATTCGTGCTTGTCGAGGTCCGACACCAATGTTGGAATTGTCAAATAAATGAACGAACCGAGACTCCTTGTCGAAGTTACAATCTTTACGTGACACGCAAAAGCAAAGATTTAATACTGTGGATCACATGAGTTTGCTGTTCGTGTCACGAGTTTCTGAACATGTGTTGTGGGATATTTGTGCACACGAAAAATTG
>NW_027480706.1:355000-360000 GCF_051401765.1 Calliopsis andreniformis | reverse complement strand
CCCGCCTGGCGTGTTAAGAATGAAAAAAGAGAATATGTCGAACGGCCATACGGCTTACGTGAAGGAGGTCTTTTACATACGGAGTACGCAGTTACTCAGTTCGATGCTCCCGTCCGTACGCTGTGTCGGCAAACATATAAGCGCACACGAGCCCGCCAGCTCGAAAGCGATAGTCACGGACGTGTAAGAATAATGAATCGTGCAGCGCTCGCGTGAGGTGTGCCAGTTGATTCCATCGCCAACTCGATATCGGGGTATTTCATGCATCTCGTATGAAACACATTGTCCCGTCGTTGCGTGATGATTCGCTGCAACACCCGCCGCTGCCACGGTCATCTTCGCTCTGTACATTCGCTTCTGGCTGCTTGCGTGAGGCTCCTTGTAAGAAAGGGGGAACGCGCAAAGGGAAAGGAAAGGAAGCCCGCCAGTTCGAGAAGAACGTTTCTTTTTTTTTCCGTCGTGAGTACGCTGCCGATAGTTACAACGCTAGCGTGAGGTGTCGATCACCGATGTCATCGGGCAACATGATCGGGGTCTTGCATGCAATTTCGCATGGAGGACATTGTCCCGTCGTTGCGCGATGCTTCGTCGCACCCGCCGTTGTACGTACGCGCGGCATCTTCGATGGAGCGAAACTGTTCCTTCTCGACTGCCTGCGTGAGGCTTTGTCCCAGCGTTTACAAAGAGCCCGCCAGTTTGGGATGTATCGTTCCCTCCTCGGCGCGTAAGCATTGCGTCGATATATATAGCGCTTGCGTGAGGTGCATCTCCGATAGCCCCGTCGCCACAGCATGATATCGGGGTCTTTCATATCTTATGGAAGACATGGTCCCGTCGCTGCGCGATGTTTCGGTCACACACCCGCCGCTAATATATACGGTGCATACTCGCGCGGCAGAGAGAGGAGAGAGAGCGTGCTTGCCAGCTGCTTGCGCGAGGCTGCGCCCGTTTCTCCTATTTTCGGTGGGAATAATGAAAAGCGAGCGAAGAAGAGGTTAAGGAGAATAACCGATATGAGCGCACGAGTGCGAAAGCAAACGTTTTCCCATTCGCATCCCGCTCCCGGTGTTTCTTCGTCTCTTTACCTCGTTGTTCTCTCCGAACCGTCCAGCGGATGTGGACCCTCTCTTGAGAAAGAGAGGGCCCGGGTAACCTAGGACGCGACACGTATCCCGCGTCGATGTGCGGCCGTAGGGTACGTATTCCTGCCGTGTGAACAACAACTGTGGACCGGCTGTTAACAGCTTCGACTTTCGTGAGTCTGACTCCCAAGAATAATGGAATTTGTGTGTGAATTTAAGGGGATGAGAAAGACCGATCGAAGCCGGCTGCGAAGTCCGTTCTAATCGGCTATCCAAATCAGGAGGGGAATACGTACGTGCAGGGCGCTGCGACAATAAAATGGGGGGTGTCGTTTCAGAGGAGAACACCGTGGATGTACGTGGTTCACTTGATCGGGGTATCCCCGTCGGCTCCATCGTACTCTCCAGGTTGATCCTAGGTTTTTAAATGTACTCTACGCCTGGCCGTTACGGGAACCGTTCGCAATTGCGTGGCGGTCTCCGTGCGGAACCGCATCCCAGAGACCCCTGTGTCGTCACTTTCGTTCGTTCGGACGAAGTGTCGCGACGCCCGAACCTCCATCGACCGTGTGCTAGTTGGAGGCGCGGGTCTCGGATTCTTCCGAACCCGAGAACTATATACGAGTATGATATATATATATACATGAACACAGAATATTAAAATACAACCCTGAACGGTGGATCACTTGGCTCGTGGGTCGATGAAGAACGCAGCTAATTGCGCGTCAACGTGTGAACTGCAGGACACATGAACATCGACATTTCGAACGCACATTGCGGTCCACGGATACAATTCCTGGACCACGCCTGGCTGAGGGTCGTTCACGTAACCTTAAGACTGCTTACGTTGGCATCTCGGTGTCACGTACGAGCGATTGTTGGACCGTTCGTCGGCGTTTGCCGCGGTCGCACGAAAACAAGCGAGAATACGCTCTAGACGTCATGGAGGGAAGAAGGTTGTGTGTACGCGGCAGATGACTGGAGACATCGTCGTCATCGTCGTTGCTTTGTCGTTCCGGACTTGCGTGAGTGCTAATTTTCACACGGCGTCGTGAGTCGCTTAATTTGTCGACCGCCCGTGTGTGTATGTGCACCGCTCCGGACGCAAGCGCGCGGACGTACGATCATCGACCAGCCTCCGTGTCTCGCCAAATACCCTCGTGATTGTTAACAGACAGCGTTCGCTTTTCGTGCGAGTTTTCATCCGCGCTCCCGACGTAGTCTGAAATGATGCGTGTAAGAAAGAGGCGTGCGTAACCCGCAACGACACACAAGAGAGTTTGTCGTGAGACTACAGAGAAGGACAATGAAAGGGTGTGCGAGTGAGCATGAACACGAGATCGCGTATACCCCACCCGTGTAGTGTGGTGAAGAAATGTATGACGAGAAACAGAGCCCCAGGGATTCTAGAGGGATCGTCTTGTTGCAGGAACAACGCGAAAAGGAGGCACTCATTCGTCGAAACGATGAAGTTCCGGGATGCATCTTCCCCGGCCACGTTTCGGTCGAGTCGTTTGTGGCTCCGTGAATGTGTTGTGTTGTACTACAACTTGTTTCTGTATCCTGAATCCTCTTTGGCGAGGCTTACACAGCCGCCATATATATGACTCATCACATAGGGATGACTTCTCTCCTAGAAGGAGGAGGTGGAAAGGTAGCAGCGTCCGGTCGCCCCATGTCTTCGCGTTAGTCGATCGCCGAGAGAGACCGCGCGTCAAGTCCGGTCGTCCAGTCCACGAAAGCTATACAAAAAGCAAGCGGACGGGCGTTAAACCATACCGGCAGTCGCCTGGCGAGAGTCTCTCTCCTTTAGATCGAATTAAACGAGACGCGAAGATGCTTTGGTGTGGCGCATTAAGGACGATGTGACTTACTTTCCGCTGATCACTTCTGGCGAATTACGAGGAGCTTCCTTACCTTTGGAAACGCTGCTGTTGCGTTACGACAACATATTCCGAAGGCACACGGCGAAGTTGGGACGACGCATCGAACATGATCTCAAGTCTCTCTCTCATTTCCCATTTCTCGTAACATTCGTTCACACACTCTGCCTGGTCCGCTTCTCTCGGTTGTGTGCCCCCGTTGTACGAGGATTACGCCACAGCTTCTTTCGTCATTTTTACACATATATAAAATATATCACTCTACGTGTGTGATATATTTAACACGTATACGACGACCTCAGAGTAGGCGAGATTACCCGCTGAATTTAAGCATATTACTAAGCGGAGGAAAAGAAACTAACAAGGATTTCCTTAGTAGCGGCGAGCGAACAGGAAAGAGCCCAGCACTGAATCCCGCGGTACTGCCGCAGGGAAATGTAGTGTTCGGGAGGATCCGTTTATCCCGTGACGTTGCATCGCGTCCAAGTCCATCTTGAATGGGGCCATTTACCCATAGAGGGTGCCAGGCCCGTAGCGACCGGTGCGCGTCTCGGGAGGGTCTCTCCTTAGAGTCGGGTTGCTTGAGAATGCAGCCCTAAGTGGGTGGTAAACTCCATCTAAGGCTAAATACAACCACGAGACCGATAGCGAACAAGTACCGTGAGGGAAAGTTGAAAAGAACTTTGAAGAGAGAGTTCAAGAGTACGTGAAACCGTTCAGGGGTAAACCTGAGAAACCCAAAAGTTCGAAAGGGGAGATTCATCGTCGACAAATGCTGGCTCCCGTTGGTGCGCGAAACCCCGAAAGGGGTGTCCGTCGCTTTTCCGCAAGGAGGGCGCACGGATGTTACGGCCAACGGCGAACGTTCCGGCTACGTAGACGTGCACTTCTCCCCTAGTAGGACGTCGCGACCCGTTGCGTGTCGGTCTACGGCCCGGGCGGTTAGACCGTTGCGTCGCCTTGTGCGTGCGCGACGGACCCTCGGTGACCCGACCGGCTGCGCGACGGTGTTCCCCCAGATGGTATCGGGCCGCAACCAGTCTTCTCATTCGAACGGTGCGTCAGGCCCGCCGCAAGCTCGGTCAGCTTTGTTTGCCCTGTGGTACGGACGTCTTTCCCGTTCACGGGCCTGGCCAGCTGTTAGCCGGCGGAGCCCTCGGACTGGCCAAGCTTTGAATTACCTGTCGGCGG
Source organism: Calliopsis andreniformis (assembly GCF_051401765.1). Lineage (NCBI taxonomy): Eukaryota > Metazoa > Arthropoda > Insecta > Hymenoptera > Andrenidae > Calliopsis > Calliopsis andreniformis. Next base: position 355,844 of record NW_027480706.1, on the reverse strand, counting down.
CGCTATTGCTTTGGGTACTCTCAGGACCCGTCTTGAAACACGGACCAAGGAGCCTAACATGTGCGCGAGTCATTGGGATGAGTAAACCTAAAGGCGAAATGAAAGTGAAGGTCGTCCTTTGCGTCGGCCGAGGGAGGATGGGCGCTGCATAGTGCTCCGCACTCCCGGGGCGTCTCGTTCTCATTGCGAGAAGAGGCGCACCTAGAGCGTACACGTTGGTACCCGAAAGATGGTGAACTATGCCTGGTCAGGACGAAGTCAGGGGAAACCCTGATGGAGGTCCGTAGCGATTCTGACGTGCAAATCGATCGCTGGAACTAGGTATAGGGGCGAAAGACTAATCGAACCATCTAGTAGCTGGTTCCCTCCGAAGTTTCCCTCAGGATAGCTGGCACTCACTCCTCCGTTCCTTCGGGGACGCGTCGAGTCTCATCTGGTAAAGCGAATGATTAGAGGCCTTGGGGCCGAAACGACCTCAACCTATTCTCAAACTTTAAATGGGTGAGATCTCTGGCTTGCTTGGTTCATTGAAGCCACGAGATTTCGGATTAGAGTGCCAAGTGGGCCAATTTTGGTAAGCAGAACTGGCGCTGTGGGATGAACCAAACGCAGAGTTAAGGCGCCTAAGTCGACGTTTATGGGATACCATGAAAGGCGTTGGTTGCTTAAGACAGCAGGACGGTGGCCATGGAAGTCGGAATCCGCTAAGGAGTGTGTAACAACTCACCTGCCGAAGCAACTAGCCCTGAAAATGGATGGCGCTGAAGCGTCGCGCCTATACTCTGCCGTCAGCGGCAAGTGGGGAGGGACGGTGCCATTACTGGTGACCGTCCTCCATGAAGCC
>NW_027480706.1:345000-350000 GCF_051401765.1 Calliopsis andreniformis | reverse complement strand
AGAGACAGAGGAGAACAAGTGTATGGTTTTAGAGAGCCACGAGCACCAGGAATAAGGATCTACCGTTGTCATTTCGTTCCGTCGACATTCGGTTCCGGAGCGACACGAACGGGGACTTAGAATTTTTTCGCTCGGGCTCCGGAGCGACACGAACGGGGACTTAGAATTTTTTCGCTCGGGCTCCGGAGCGACACGATCGCTCCGTTATTCTACGTTCTCTCGGTCCACGGGCATCAGAGAGCAAAACAGCCTAATAGTTTTAGAGTGCCTCAACGATCAGGAATATGGATCTAACGTTCTCGTTTCGAACCGACGACTTTCGGTTCCGGAGCGACACGAACGCTCCATGATTCTCGATTATCTCGACACAGGTAAGAGACAGAGGAGAACAAGTGTATGGTTTTAGAGAGCCACGAGCACCAGGAATAAGGATCTACCGTTGTCATTTCGTTCCGTCGACATTCGGTTCCGGAGCGACACGAACGGGGACTTAGAATTTTTTCGCTCGGGCTCCGGAGCGACACGAACGGGGACTTAGAATTTTTTCGCTCGGGCTCCGGAGCGACACGATCGCTCCGTTATTCTACGTTCTCTCGGTCCACGGGCATCAGAGAGCAAAACAGCCTAATAGTTTTAGAGTGCCTCAACGATCAGGAATATGGATCTAACGTTCTCGTTTCGAACCGACGACTTTCGGTTCCGGAGCGACACGAACGCTCCATGATTCTCGATTATCTCGACACAGGTAAGAGACAGAGGAGAACAAGTGTATGGTTTTAGAGAGCCACGAGCACCAGGAATAAGGATCTACCGTTGTCATTTCGTTCCGTCGACATTCGGTTCCGGAGCGACACGAACGGGGACTTAGAATTTTTTCGCTCGGGCTCCGGAGCGACACGAACGGGGACTTAGAATTTTTTCGCTCGGGCTCCGGAGCGACACGATCGCTCCGTTATTCTACGTTCTCTCGGTCCACGGGCATCAGAGAGCAAAACAGCCTAATAGTTTTAGAGTGCCTCAACGATCAGGAATATGGATCTAACGTTCTCGTTTCGAACCGACGACTTTCGGTTCCGGAGCGACACGAACGCTCCATGATTCTCGATTATCTCGACACAGGTAAGAGACAGAGGAGAACAAGTGTATGGTTTTAGAGAGCCACGAGCACCAGGAATAAGGATCTACCGTTGTCATTTCGTTCCGTCGACATTCGGTTCCGGAGCGACACGAACGGGGACTTAGAATTTTTTCGCTCGGGCTCCGGAGCGACACGATCGCTCCGTTATTCTACGTTCTCTCGGTCCACGGGCATCAGAGAGCAAAACAGCCTAATAGTTTTAGAGTGCCTCAACGATCAGGAATATGGATCTAACGTTCTCGTTTCGAACCGACGACTTTCGGTTCCGGAGCGACACGAACGCTCCATGATTCTCGATTATCTCGACACAGGTAAGAGACAGAGGAGAACAAGTGTATGGTTTTAGAGAGCCACGAGCACCAGGAATAAGGATCTACCGTTGTCATTTCGTTCCGTCGACATTCGGTTCCGGAGCGACACGAACGGGGACTTCGAATTTTTTCGCTCGGGCTCCGGAGCGACACGAACGGGGACTTAGAATTTTTTCGCTCGGGCTCCGGAGCGACACGATCGCTCCGTTATTCTACGTTCTCTCGGTCCACGGGCATCAGAGAGCAAAACAGCCTAATAGTTTTAGAGTGCCTCAACGATCAGGAATATGGATCTAACGTTCTCGTTTCGAACCGACGACTTTCGGTTCCGGAGCGACACGAACGCTCCATGATTCTCGATTATCTCGACACAGGTAAGAGACAGAGGAGAACAAGTGTATGGTTTTAGAGAGCCACGAGCACCAGGAATAAGGATCTACCGTTGTCATTTCGTTCCGTCGACATTCGGTTCCGGAGCGACACGAACGGGGACTTAGAATTTTTTCGCTCGGGCTCCGGAGCGACACGAACGGGGACTTAGAATTTTTTCGCTCGGGCTCCGGAGCGACACGATCGCTCCGTTATTCTACGTTCTCTCGGTCCACGGGCATCAGAGAGCAAAACAGCCTAATAGTTTTAGAGTGCCTCAACGATCAGGAATATGGATCTAACGTTCTCGTTTCGAACCGACGACTTTCGGTTCCGGAGCGACACGAACGCTCCATGATTCTCGATTATCTCGACACAGGTAAGAGACAGAGGAGAACAAGTGTATGGTTTTAGAGAGCCACGAGCACCAGGAATAAGGATCTACCGTTGTCATTTCGTTCCGTCGACATTCGGTTCCGGAGCGACACGAACGGGGACTTAGAATTTTTTCGCTCGGGCTCCGGAGCGACACGATCGCTCCGTTATTCTACGTTCTCTCGGTCCACGGGCATCAGAGAGCAAAACAGCCTAATAGTTTTAGAGTGCCTCAACGATCAGGAATATGGATCTAACGTTCTCGTTTCGAACCGACGACTTTCGGTTCCGGAGCGACACGAACGCTCCATGATTCTCGATTATCTCGACACAGGTAAGAGACAGAGGAGAACAAGTGTATGGTTTTAGAGAGCCACGAGCACCAGGAATAAGGATCTACCGTTGTCATTTCGTTCCGTCGACATTCGGTTCCGGAGCGACACGAACGGGGACTTAGAATTTTTTCGCTCGGGCTCCGGAGCGACACGAACGGGGACTTAGAATTTTTTCGCTCGGGCTCCGGAGCGACACGATCGCTCCGTTATTCTACGTTCTCTCGGTCCACGGGCATCAGAGAGCAAAACAGCCTAATAGTTTTAGAGTGCCTCAACGATCAGGAATATGGATCTAACGTTCTCGTTTCGAACCGACGACTTTCGGTTCCGGAGCGACACGAACGCTCCATGATTCTCGATTATCTCGACACAGGTAAGAGACAGAGGAGAACAAGTGTATGGTTTTAGAGAGCCACGAGCACCAGGAATAAGGATCTACCGTTGTCATTTCGTTCCGTCGACATTCGGTTCCGGAGCGACACGAACGGGGACTTAGAATTTTTTCGCTCGGGCTCCGGAGCGACACGAACGGGGACTTAGAATTTTTTCGCTCGGGCTCCGGAGCGACACGATCGCTCCGTTATTCTACGTTCTCTCGGTCCACGGGCATCAGAGAGCAAAACAGCCTAATAGTTTTAGAGTGCCTCAACGATCAGGAATATGGATCTAACGTTCTCGTTTCGAACCGACGACTTTCGGTTCCGGAGCGACACGAACGCTCCATGATTCTCGATTATCTCGACACAGGTAAGAGACAGAGGAGAACAAGTGTATGGTTTTAGAGAGCCACGAGCACCAGGAATAAGGATCTACCGTTGTCATTTCGTTCCGTCGACATTCGGTTCCGGAGCGACACGAACGGGGACTTAGAATTTTTTCGCTCGGGCTCCGGAGCGACACGAACGGGGACTTAGAATTTTTTCGCTCGGGCTCCGGAGCGACACGATCGCTCCGTTATTCTACGTTCTCTCGGTCCACGGGCATCAGAGAGCAAAACAGCCTAATAGTTTTAGAGTGCCTCAACGATCAGGAATATGGATCTAACGTTCTCGTTTCGAACCGACGACTTTCGGTTCCGGAGCGACACGAACGCTCCATGATTCTCGATTATCTCGACACAGGTAAGAGACAGAGGAGAACAAGTGTATGGTTTTAGAGAGCCACGAGCACCAGGAATAAGGATCTACCGTTGTCATTTCGTTCCGTCGACATTCGGTTCCGGAGCGACACGAACGGGGACTTAGAATATTTTCAATATTGCTATATCTGTATGTATATAGTCTTAAAATATGTGGTTGAAACATGTTGAAAGTTTGTGATTATAGCAGTATAATGTCCGCAGTTTAGTATTAAGTTACTTTTATACGACCTCGTACGTGTACGTGTTCATCTGCCGAGTCTAAGTGGCAGCGTACCGGCCGGGAGTGCTGCACGCGCGGCGAGTTCCCACCGTAAGGCCGCGCGGCTACGGTCGGCCGTCGCCGGCCTCTCGGCCGGCCACTCGGTATCTATAAGAGAAGCGTCGGTCCGGGCGTGCCGGTCGAGGCATCGCTGGGCGCGTGGCTATTCTACGATCTCGGTCGAGAAGCAGTCCACCGCTCCTCGGGATCTTGTATCTCGAGTGTCTTCGAACGGTTTACGTTCCGGATCTTTCTCTACACAGCATGACCACGGGTCGGTGTCTAAGACCGAATGGCCCTTATGTGGTAATCGTCCTTTGGACGTTGGTGACTTGTATGCACTAGCGTGTATACTCGTACTTACTGAGCATCAACTCTTTGTCCGAGCGAATGAGTTTATTTAAACTGAACGAAACGTTCCGTCTTTAAGGCGGGCGCCGGGCTTACGTGAGAATGGAAAGCCTAAATATCAAGAGGTGTCAGATTTTCGATATGTGCAGCGCGCACATTCCGCGCCAGCTCGCTATGCCCAGCACGACGCTTAACGCGCTATCTCGATATGTTTCGGCATGCCACTATTACGCGCTTCTGTCGACTTTGCCCAGCGTGCTTGATACGCGCTTCGTCGTCAGTGACCAGCGTGAGTGGTTTACGTGCCTGTACGATGGATGCTTAGCGCGAGCGTATACCGCTCCGTAGAGTTTTCTGCGGAGGTCCGGTGTACGTGCTTACCGATGGATGACCAACGGCGTGTGTGATTCGTGCTTGTCGAGGTCCGACACCAATGTTGGAATTGTCAAATAAATGAACGAACCGAGACTCCTTGTCGAAGTTACAATCTTTACGTGACACGCAAAAGCAAAGATTTAATACTGTGGATCACATGAGTTTGCTGTTCGTGTCACGAGTTTCTGAACATGTGTTGTGGGATATTTGTGCACACGAAAAATTGTGGATCTATCTGAATTGTGTTGAGGTGTGCAATCCCAATTGATTGAAAGTAAAAGATGAGAAAGGAGTAGTGACGTGCGAGCAAGATATCACTGTGATGCTTGGCTCTGGAAATTGTGTG
>NW_027480706.1:337500-342500 GCF_051401765.1 Calliopsis andreniformis | reverse complement strand
CTGTGTCGGCAAACATATAAGCGCACACGAGCCCGCCAGCTCGAAAGCGATAGTCACGGACGTGTAAGAATAATGAATCGTGCAGCGCTCGCGTGAGGTGTGCCAGTTGATTCCATCGCCAACTCGATATCGGGGTATTTCATGCATCTCGTATGAAACACATTGTCCCGTCGTTGCGTGATGATTCGCTGCAACACCCGCCGCTGCCACGGTCATCTTCGCTCTGTACATTCGCTTCTGGCTGCTTGCGTGAGGCTCCTTGTAAGAAAGGGGGAACGCGCAAAGGGAAAGGAAAGGAAGCCCGCCAGTTCGAGAAGAACGTTTCTTTTTTTTTCCGTCGTGAGTACGCTGCCGATAGTTACAACGCTAGCGTGAGGTGTCGATCACCGATGTCATCGGGCAACATGATCGGGGTCTTGCATGCAATTTCGCATGGAGGACATTGTCCCGTCGTTGCGCGATGCTTCGTCGCACCCGCCGTTGTACGTACGCGCGGCATCTTCGATGGAGCGAAACTGTTCCTTCTCGACTGCCTGCGTGAGGCTTTGTCCCAGCGTTTACAAAGAGCCCGCCAGTTTGGGATGTATCGTTCCCTCCTCGGCGCGTAAGCATTGCGTCGATATATATAGCGCTTGCGTGAGGTGCATCTCCGATAGCCCCGTCGCCACAGCATGATATCGGGGTCTTTCATATCTTATGGAAGACATGGTCCCGTCGCTGCGCGATGTTTCGGTCACACACCCGCCGCTAATATATACGGTGCATACTCGCGCGGCAGAGAGAGGAGAGAGAGCGTGCTTGCCAGCTGCTTGCGCGAGGCTGCGCCCGTTTCTCCTATTTTCGGTGGGAATAATGAAAAGCGAGCGAAGAAGAGGTTAAGGAGAATAACCGATATGAGCGCACGAGTGCGAAAGCAAACGTTTTCCCATTCGCATCCCGCTCCCGGTGTTTCTTCGTCTCTTTACCTCGTTGTTCTCTCCGAACCGTCCAGCGGATGTGGACCCTCTCTTGAGAAAGAGAGGGCCCGGGTAACCTAGGACGCGACACGTATCCCGCGTCGATGTGCGGCCGTAGGGTACGTATTCCTGCCGTGTGAACAACAACTGTGGACCGGCTGTTAACAGCTTCGACTTTCGTGAGTCTGACTCCCAAGAATAATGGAATTTGTGTGTGAATTTAAGGGGATGAGAAAGACCGATCGAAGCCGGCTGCGAAGTCCGTTCTAATCGGCTATCCAAATCAGGAGGGGAATACGTACGTGCAGGGCGCTGCGACAATAAAATGGGGGGTGTCGTTTCAGAGGAGAACACCGTGGATGTACGTGGTTCACTTGATCGGGGTATCCCCGTCGGCTCCATCGTACTCTCCAGGTTGATCCTAGGTTTTTAAATGTACTCTACGCCTGGCCGTTACGGGAACCGTTCGCAATTGCGTGGCGGTCTCCGTGCGGAACCGCATCCCAGAGACCCCTGTGTCGTCACTTTCGTTCGTTCGGACGAAGTGTCGCGACGCCCGAACCTCCATCGACCGTGTGCTAGTTGGAGGCGCGGGTCTCGGATTCTTCCGAACCCGAGAACTATATACGAGTATGATATATATATATACATGAACACAGAATATTAAAATACAACCCTGAACGGTGGATCACTTGGCTCGTGGGTCGATGAAGAACGCAGCTAATTGCGCGTCAACGTGTGAACTGCAGGACACATGAACATCGACATTTCGAACGCACATTGCGGTCCACGGATACAATTCCTGGACCACGCCTGGCTGAGGGTCGTTCACGTAACCTTAAGACTGCTTACGTTGGCATCTCGGTGTCACGTACGAGCGATTGTTGGACCGTTCGTCGGCGTTTGCCGCGGTCGCACGAAAACAAGCGAGAATACGCTCTAGACGTCATGGAGGGAAGAAGGTTGTGTGTACGCGGCAGATGACTGGAGACATCGTCGTCATCGTCGTTGCTTTGTCGTTCCGGACTTGCGTGAGTGCTAATTTTCACACGGCGTCGTGAGTCGCTTAATTTGTCGACCGCCCGTGTGTGTATGTGCACCGCTCCGGACGCAAGCGCGCGGACGTACGATCATCGACCAGCCTCCGTGTCTCGCCAAATACCCTCGTGATTGTTAACAGACAGCGTTCGCTTTTCGTGCGAGTTTTCATCCGCGCTCCCGACGTAGTCTGAAATGATGCGTGTAAGAAAGAGGCGTGCGTAACCCGCAACGACACACAAGAGAGTTTGTCGTGAGACTACAGAGAAGGACAATGAAAGGGTGTGCGAGTGAGCATGAACACGAGATCGCGTATACCCCACCCGTGTAGTGTGGTGAAGAAATGTATGACGAGAAACAGAGCCCCAGGGATTCTAGAGGGATCGTCTTGTTGCAGGAACAACGCGAAAAGGAGGCACTCATTCGTCGAAACGATGAAGTTCCGGGATGCATCTTCCCCGGCCACGTTTCGGTCGAGTCGTTTGTGGCTCCGTGAATGTGTTGTGTTGTACTACAACTTGTTTCTGTATCCTGAATCCTCTTTGGCGAGGCTTACACAGCCGCCATATATATGACTCATCACATAGGGATGACTTCTCTCCTAGAAGGAGGAGGTGGAAAGGTAGCAGCGTCCGGTCGCCCCATGTCTTCGCGTTAGTCGATCGCCGAGAGAGACCGCGCGTCAAGTCCGGTCGTCCAGTCCACGAAAGCTATACAAAAAGCAAGCGGACGGGCGTTAAACCATACCGGCAGTCGCCTGGCGAGAGTCTCTCTCCTTTAGATCGAATTAAACGAGACGCGAAGATGCTTTGGTGTGGCGCATTAAGGACGATGTGACTTACTTTCCGCTGATCACTTCTGGCGAATTACGAGGAGCTTCCTTACCTTTGGAAACGCTGCTGTTGCGTTACGACAACATATTCCGAAGGCACACGGCGAAGTTGGGACGACGCATCGAACATGATCTCAAGTCTCTCTCTCATTTCCCATTTCTCGTAACATTCGTTCACACACTCTGCCTGGTCCGCTTCTCTCGGTTGTGTGCCCCCGTTGTACGAGGATTACGCCACAGCTTCTTTCGTCATTTTTACACATATATAAAATATATCACTCTACGTGTGTGATATATTTAACACGTATACGACGACCTCAGAGTAGGCGAGATTACCCGCTGAATTTAAGCATATTACTAAGCGGAGGAAAAGAAACTAACAAGGATTTCCTTAGTAGCGGCGAGCGAACAGGAAAGAGCCCAGCACTGAATCCCGCGGTACTGCCGCAGGGAAATGTAGTGTTCGGGAGGATCCGTTTATCCCGTGACGTTGCATCGCGTCCAAGTCCATCTTGAATGGGGCCATTTACCCATAGAGGGTGCCAGGCCCGTAGCGACCGGTGCGCGTCTCGGGAGGGTCTCTCCTTAGAGTCGGGTTGCTTGAGAATGCAGCCCTAAGTGGGTGGTAAACTCCATCTAAGGCTAAATACAACCACGAGACCGATAGCGAACAAGTACCGTGAGGGAAAGTTGAAAAGAACTTTGAAGAGAGAGTTCAAGAGTACGTGAAACCGTTCAGGGGTAAACCTGAGAAACCCAAAAGTTCGAAAGGGGAGATTCATCGTCGACAAATGCTGGCTCCCGTTGGTGCGCGAAACCCCGAAAGGGGTGTCCGTCGCTTTTCCGCAAGGAGGGCGCACGGATGTTACGGCCAACGGCGAACGTTCCGGCTACGTAGACGTGCACTTCTCCCCTAGTAGGACGTCGCGACCCGTTGCGTGTCGGTCTACGGCCCGGGCGGTTAGACCGTTGCGTCGCCTTGTGCGTGCGCGACGGACCCTCGGTGACCCGACCGGCTGCGCGACGGTGTTCCCCCAGATGGTATCGGGCCGCAACCAGTCTTCTCATTCGAACGGTGCGTCAGGCCCGCCGCAAGCTCGGTCAGCTTTGTTTGCCCTGTGGTACGGACGTCTTTCCCGTTCACGGGCCTGGCCAGCTGTTAGCCGGCGGAGCCCTCGGACTGGCCAAGCTTTGAATTACCTGTCGGCGGCGCTATTGCTTTGGGTACTCTCAGGACCCGTCTTGAAACACGGACCAAGGAGCCTAACATGTGCGCGAGTCATTGGGATGAGTAAACCTAAAGGCGAAATGAAAGTGAAGGTCGTCCTTTGCGTCGGCCGAGGGAGGATGGGCGCTGCATAGTGCTCCGCACTCCCGGGGCGTCTCGTTCTCATTGCGAGAAGAGGCGCACCTAGAGCGTACACGTTGGTACCCGAAAGATGGTGAACTATGCCTGGTCAGGACGAAGTCAGGGGAAACCCTGATGGAGGTCCGTAGCGATTCTGACGTGCAAATCGATCGCTGGAACTAGGTATAGGGGCGAAAGACTAATCGAACCATCTAGTAGCTGGTTCCCTCCGAAGTTTCCCTCAGGATAGCTGGCACTCACTCCTCCGTTCCTTCGGGGACGCGTCGAGTCTCATCTGGTAAAGCGAATGATTAGAGGCCTTGGGGCCGAAACGACCTCAACCTATTCTCAAACTTTAAATGGGTGAGATCTCTGGCTTGCTTGGTTCATTGAAGCCACGAGATTTCGGATTAGAGTGCCAAGTGGGCCAATTTTGGTAAGCAGAACTGGCGCTGTGGGATGAACCAAACGCAGAGTTAAGGCGCCTAAGTCGACGTTTATGGGATACCATGAAAGGCGTTGGTTGCTTAAGACAGCAGGACGGTGGCCATGGAAGTCGGAATCCGCTAAGGAGTGTGTAACAACTCACCTGCCGAAGCAACTAGCCCTGAAAATGGATGGCGCTGAAGCGTCGCGCCTATACTCTGCCGTCAGCGGCAAGTGGGGAGGGACGGTGCCATTACTGGTGACCGTCCTCCATGAAGCCCTGACGAGTAGGAGGGTCGCGGCGGTGTGCGCAGAAGGGTCTGGGCGTGAGCCTGCCTGGAGCCGCCGTCGGTGCAGATCTTGGTGGTAGTAGCAAATACTCTAGCGAGACCCTGGAGGA
>NW_027480705.1:300000-418965 GCF_051401765.1 Calliopsis andreniformis | reverse complement strand
GATTGTTCCTATGATTATTATGACTATTATTATGATTGTTATGATTGTTGTGGTTATTATGAGGGTTACGATGATTATAATGGTTCATAGCATGGTTATTATGATCATCAGCCAGATTACTATAGCTATTATGATTATTATGGTTATTATGGCTATTATAATGGTTATTATGGTTGATTCCAAATCTATTACGGTTATTATCATTATTATTATTATGATTATTATGTTTCTTAGTATGATTATGACGAATATTATGATCATCACTGAGATTCTTACGGCGATTACGACTATTGCGATTATTATGGCTATAGTAACGATTATTAGGTTTTTTTCCTGATTGTTCTGTTTTTTATTACGATGTTATGATTATTACTGTCAGTATAACTATTACTATGATTATTACGTCTATTATGATTGTTCCTATGATTATTATGACTATTATTATGATTGTTATGATTGTTGTGGTTATCATAATTATTACTATGATTATAATGGATAATAGCATCGTTATTATGGTCATCATTCGGATTACTATGGCTATTAAGATTACTATGGTTATTATGGCTATTATAATGGTTATTAGGGTTGTTTCCAAGTCTATTATGGTTATTATCATGATTATTATGATTATTATGTTTCCTAGTATGACTGTGAGAATTATTATGATCATTACTACGATTATTCTGGTTATAATGGTTATTAAGATTATTATGTCTGTAATAACGATTATTAGGTTATTTCCATGATTATTCTGTATATTATAACGATGTTATGATTATTACAGCCAGTATAACTATTACTATGATTATTACGTCTATTATGACTGTTGCTATGATTATTATGATTATTATTATGATTGTTGTGGTTATTATGACGATTACTATGATTATAATGGTTGATAGCATGGTTATTATGGTCATCATTCGGATTACTATGGCTATTAAGATTATTATGGTTATTAAGTCTATTATATTGGTTATTATGATCGTTTCCAAGTCTATTATGTTTATTATAATGATTATTATGATTATAATGTTGCTTAGTAAAACTGTGAGGGTTATTATGATCATTACTATTATTATTCTGGTTATTATGGTTATTAAGATTATTATGGCTGTAATAACGATTATTAGGTTATTTGCATGATTATTCTGTATATTATAACGATGTTATGATTATTACGGTCAGTGTAACGATTACTATGATTATCACGGCTATTATGATTGTTGCTATGATAATTATGATTATAATTATGATTGTCATGATTGTTGTGGTTATCATGACGATTACTATGATTATATTGGTTGATAGCATGGTTACTATGATCATCATACAGATTACTATAGCTATTATGATTATTATGGTTATTATGGCTATTATAATGGTTGTTATGGTTGTTTCCATGTCTAGTATGGTTATTATCATGATTATTATGATTATTATGTTTCTTAGTACGATTATGACGAATATTAAGATAATCACTGAGATTCTTATGGCGATTACGACTATTACGATTATTATGGCTGTAATAACGATTATTAGGTTATTTCCATGATTATTCTGTTTATTATTACGATATTATGATTATTACAGTTAGTATAGCAATTACTATGACTATTACGGCTATTCTGACTGTTGCTATGATTATTATGATTATTCTTATGATTGTTATGATTGTTGTGGTTATTATGACGATTACTATGATTATAATGGTTGATAGCATTGTAATCATGATCATCATTCAGATTACTATAGCTATTATGATGAATATCATTATCAGGGCTATTATAATGGCTATTATGGTTGTTTCCACGTTTATTATGGTTATTGTCATGTTTATTATCATTATTATTATGATTGTTATGTTTGTTGTGGGTATTATGACGATTACAATGATTATAATTATTGATAGCATAGAAATTATGATCATCAGTCAGATTAATATAGCTATTATGGTTATTATGGTTATTATGGCTATTATAATGGTTATTAGGGTTGTTTCCAAGTCTATTATGTTTATTATCATGATTACTATGATTATTATGTTTCTTAGTATGATTGTGAGAATTATTATGATCATTACTACGATTATTCTGGTTATAATGGTTATTAAGATTATTATGTCTGTAATAACGATTATTAGGTTATTTCCATGATTATTCTGTATATTATAACGATGTTATGATTATTACAGTTAGTATAACGATTACTATGATTATTACGGCTATTATGATTGTTGCTATGATTGTTATGATTATTATGGTTATTATGGTTATTATGGCTATTATAATGGTTATTAGGGTTGTTTCCAAGTCTATTATGGTTACTATCATGATTATTATGATTATTATGTTTCTTAGTATGATTGTGAGGATTATTATGATCATTATTATGATAATTCTGGTTATTATGGTTGTTTAGATTATTATGTCTGTAATAACGATTATTAGGTTATTTCCTTGATTATTCTGTTTATTATTACGATGTTATGATTATTACAGTTAGTATAACTACTACTATGACTATTGCGGCTATTATGATTGTGCTATGATTATTATGATTATTATTATGATTGTTATGATTGTTGTGGTTATTATGAGGGTTACTATGATTATAATGGTTGATGGCATAGAAATCATGATCATCATTCAGATTACTATAGCTATTATGATTAATACGGTTATCATGGCTATTATAATGGTTATTATGGTTGTTTCCACGTTTATTATGGTTATTGTCATGTTTATTATCATTATTATTATGATTGTTATGTTTGTTGTGGGGTTTATGACGATTACTATGATTATAATTGTTGATAGCATGGTAATTATGATCATCATTCAGATTACTATAACTATTATGATTATTATGGTGGTTATGGCTAATATAATGGTTATTATGGTTGTTTCCATGTCTATTATGGTTATTATCATGATTATTATGATTATTATGTTTCTTAGTACGATTATGACGAGTATTAAGATAATCACTGAGATTCTTATGGCGATTACGACTATTACGATTATTATGGCTGTAATAGCGATTATTAGGCTATTTCCATGGTTATTCTGTTTATTATTACGATGTTATGATTATTACAGTCAGTATAACTATTACCATGATTATTACGTCTATCATGATTGTTCCTATGATTATTATGACTATTATTATGATTGTTATGATTGTTGGGGTTATTATGAGGGTTACGATGATTATAATGGTTCATAGCATGGTTATTATGATCATCAGCCAGATTACTATAGCTATTATGATTATTATGGTTATTATGGCTATTATAATGGCTATTATGGTTGTTTCCATGTCTATTATGGTTATTATCATGATTATTATGATTATTATGTTTCTTAGTACGATTATGACGAATACTAAGATAATCACTGAGATTCTTATGGCGATTACGACTATTACGATTATTATGGCTGTAATAACGATTATTAGGTTATTTCCATGATTATTCTGTTTATTATTACGATGTTATGATTATTACAGTTAGTATAACTACTACTATGACTATTGCGGCTATTATGATTGTGCTATGATTATTATGATTATTATTATGATTGTTATGATTGTTGTGGTTATTATGAGGGTTACGATGATTATAATGGTTGATGGCATAGAAATCATGATCATCATTCAGATTACTATAGCTATTATGATTAATACGGTTATCATGGCTATTATAATGGTTATTATGGTTGTTTCCACGTTTATTATGGTTATTGTCATGTTTATTATCATTATTATTATGATTGTTATGTTTGTTGTGGGGTTTATGACGATTACTATGATTATAATTGTTGATAGCATGGTAATTATGATCATCATTCAGATTACTATAACTATTATGATTATTATGGTGGTTATGGCTAATATAATGGTTATTATGGTTGTTTCCATGTCTATTATGGTTATTATCATGATTATTATGATTATTATGTTTCTTAGTACGATTATGACGAGTATTAAGATAATCACTGAGATTCTTATGGCGATTACGACTATTACGATTATTATGGCTGTAATAGCGATTATTAGGCTATTTCCATGGTTATTCTGTTTATCATTACGATGTTATGATTATTACAGTCAGTATAACTATTACCATGATTATTACGTCTATCATGATTGTTCCTATGATTATTATGACTATTATTATGATTGTTATGATTGTTGGGGTTATTATGAGGGTTACGATGATTATAATGGTTCATAGCATGGTTATTATGATCATCAGCCAGATTACTATAGCTATTATGATTATTATGGTTATTATGGCTATTATAATGGCTATTATGGTTGTTTCCATGTCTATTATGGTTATTATCATGATTATTATGATTATTATGTTTCTTAGTACGATTATGACGAATACTAAGATAATCACTGAGATTCTTATGGCGATTACGACTATTACGATTATTATGGCTGTAATAACGATTATTAGGTTATTTCCATGATTATTCTGTTTATTATTACGATATTATGATTATTACAGTTAGTATAGCAATTACTATGACTATTACGGCTATTCTGACTGTTGCTATGATTATTATGATTATTCTTATGATTGTTATGATTGTTGTGGTTATTATGACGATTACTATGATTATAATGGTTGATAGCATGGTAATCATGATCATCATTCAGATTACTATAGCTATTATGATGAATATCATTATCAGGGCTATTATAATGGCTATTATGGTTGTTTCCACGTTTATTATGGTTATTGTCATGTTTATTATCATTATTATTATGATTGTTATGTTTGTTGTGGGGTTTATGACGATTACTATGATTATAATTGTTGATAGCATGGTAATTATGATCATCATTCAGATTACTATAACTATTATGATTATTATGGTGGTTATGGCTAATATAATGGTTATTATGGTTGTTTCCATGTCTATTATGGTTATTATCATGATTATTATGATTATTATGTTTCTTAGTACGATTATGACGAGTATTAAGATAATCACTGAGATTCTTATGGCGATTACGACTATTACGATTATTATGGCTGTAATAGCGATTATTAGGCTATTTCCATGGTTATTCTGTTTATTATTACGATGTTATGATTATTACAGTCAGTATAACTATTACCACGATTATTACGTCTATCATGATTGTTCCTATGATTATTATGACTATTATTATGATTGTTATGATTGTTGGGGTTATTATGAGGGTTACGATGATTATAATGGTTCATAGCATGGTTATTATGATCATCAGCCAGATTACTATAGCTATTATGATTATTATGGTTATTATGGCTATTATAATGGCTATTATGGTTGTTTCCATGTCTATTATGGTTATTATCATGATTATTATGATTATTATGTTTCTTAGTACGATTATGACGAATATTAAGATAATCACTGAGATTCTTATGGCGATTACGACTATTACGATTATTATGGCTGTAATAACGATTATTAGGTTATTTCCATGATTATTCTGTTTATTATTACGATATTATGATTATTACAGTTAGTATAGCAATTACTATGACTATTACGGCTATTCTGACTGTTGCTATGATTATTATGATTATTCTTATGATTGTTATGATTGTTGTGGTTATTATGACGATTACTATGATTATAATGGTTGATAGCATGGTAATCATGATCATCATTCAGATTACTATAGCTATTATGATGAATATCATTATCAGGGCTATTATAATGGCTATTATGGTTGTTTCCACGTTTATTATGGTTATTGTCATGTTATTATCATTATTATTATGATTGTTATGTTTGTTGTGGGGTTTATGACGATTACTATGATTATAATTGTTGATAGCATGGTAATTATGATCATCATTCAGATTACTATAACTATTATGATTATTATGGTTGTTATGGCTAATATAATGGTTATTAAGGCTGTTTCCAAGTCTATTATGGTTATTATCATGATTATTATGATTATTATGTTTCTTAGTACGATTATGACGAGTATTATGATAATCACTGAGATTCTTATGGCGATTACGACTATTACGATTATTATTGCTATAATAACGGTTATTAGGTTATTTCCATGATTAATCTGTTTATTATTACAATGTTATGATTATTACAGTTAGTATAGCTATTACTATGACTATTACGGCTATTCTGACTGTTGCTATGATTATTATGATTATTCTTATGATTGTTATGACTGTTGTGGTTATTATGACGATTACCATGATTATAATGGTTGCTAGCATGGTTATTATGATCATAATTCAGGTTACTATAGCTGTTATGATTATTATGTTTATTATGTCAATTATATTGGTTATTATAATTGTTTCCAAATCTATTATGGTTATTATTATGATTATTATGATTATAAAGTTCCTTAGCATGATTGTAAGGGTTATTATGATCATTATTACGATTATTCTGGTTATAATGGCTATTAAGATTATTATGGTTGTAATAACGAGTATTAGGTTATTTCCATGATTATTCTGTATATTATAACGATGTTATGATTATTACAGTTAGTAGAACGACTACTATGATTATTACGGCTATTATGATTGTTGCTATGATTGTTATGATTGTTGTGGGTATTATGACGATTACTATGATTATAATGGTTGATAGTATGGTAGTTATGATCATCAGTCAGATTAATATAGCTATAATTGTTATTATGGTTATTATGGCTATTATAATGGTTATTAGGGTTGTTTCCAAGTCTATTATGGTTATTATCATGATTATTATGATTATTATGTTTCCTAGTATGATTGTGAGAATTATTATGATCATTACTACGATTATTCTGGTTATAATGGTTATTAAGATTATTATGTCTGTAATAACGATTATTAGGTTATTTCCATGATTATTCTGTATATTATAACGATGTTATGATTATTACAGCCAGTATAACTATTACTATGATTATTACGTCTATTATGACTGTTGCTATGATTATTATGATTATTATTATGATTGTTGTGGTTATTATGACGATTACTATGATTATAATGGTTGATAGCATGGTTATTATGGTCATCATTCGGATTACTATGGCTATTAAGATTATTATGGTTATTATGTCTATTATATTGGTTATTATGATCGTTTCCAAGTCTATTAGGTTTATTATAATGATTATTATGATTATAATGTTGCTTAGTATTACTGTGAGGGTTATTATGATCATTACTATTATTATTCTGGTTATTATGGTTATTAAGATTATTATGGCTGTAATAACGATTATTAGGTTATTTGCATGATTATTCTGTATATTATAACGATGTTATGATTATTACGGTCAGTGTAACGATTACTATGATTATCACGGCTATTATGATTGTTGCTATGATAATTATGATTATAATTATGATTGTCATGATTGCTGTGGTTATCATGACGATTACTATGATTATATTGGTTGATAGCATGGTTACTATGATCATCATACAGATTACTATAGCTATTATGATTATTACTGTTATTATGGCTATTATAATGGTTGTTATGGTTGTTTCCATGTCTATTATGGTTATTATCATGATTATTATGATTATTATGTTTCCTAGTATGATTGTGAGAATTATTATGATCATTACTACGATTATTCTGGTTATAATGGTTATTAAGGTTATTATGTCTGTAATAACGATTATTAGGTTATTTCCATGATTATTCTGTATATTATAACGATGTTATGATTATTACAGCCAGTATAACTATTACTATGATTATTACGTCTATTATGACTATTGCTATGATTATTATGATTATTATTATGATTGTTGTGGTTATTATGACGATTACTATGATTATAATGGTTGATAGCATGGTTATTATGGTCATCATTCGGATTACTATGGCTATTAAGATTATTATGGTTATTATGTCTATTATATTGGTTATTATGATCGTTTCCAAGTCTATTATGTTTATTATAATGATTATTATGATTATAATGTTGCTTAGTATTACTGTGAGGGTTATTATGATCATTACTATTATTATTCTGGTTATTATGGTTATTAAGATTATTATGGCTGTAATAACGGTTATTAGGTTATTTGCATGATTATTCTGTATATTATAACGATGTTATGATTATTACGGTCAGTGTAACGATTGCTATGATTATCACGGCTATTATGATTGTTGCTATGATAATTATGATTATAATTATGATTGTCATGATTGCTGTGGTTATCATGACGATTACTATGATTATATTGGTTGATAGCATGGTTACTATGATCATCATACAGATTACTATAGCTATTATGATTATTATGGTTATTATGGCTATTATAATGGTTGTTATGGTTGTTTCCATGTCTATTATGGTTATTATCATGATTATTATGATTATTATGTTTCTTAGTACGATTATGACGAATATTAGGATAATCACTGAGATTCTTATGGCGATTACGACTATTACGATTATTATGGCTGTAATAACGATTATTAGGTTATTTCCATGATTATTCTGTTTATTATTACGATATTATGATTATTACAGTTAGTATAGCAATTACTATGACTATTACGGCTATTCTGACTGTTGCTATGATTATTATGATTATTCTTATGATTGTTATGATTGTTGTGGTTATTATGACGATTACTATGATTATAATGGTTGATAGCATGGTAATCATGATCATCATTCAGATTACTATAGCTATTATGATGAATATCATTATCAGGGCTATTATAATGGCTATTATGGTTGTTTCCACGTTTATTATGGTTATTGTCATGTTTATTATCATTATTATTATGATTGTTATGTTTGCTGTGGGTATTATGACGATTACTATGATTATAATTATTGATAGCATAGAAATTATGATCATCAGTCAGATTAATATAGCTATTATGGTTATTATGGTTATTATGGCTATTATAATGGTTATTAGGGTTGTTTCCAAGTCTATTATGTTTATTATAATGATTACTATGATTATTATGTTTCTTAGTATGATTGTGAGAATTATTATGATCATTACTACGATTATTCTGGTTATAATGGTTATTAAGATTATTATGTCTGTAATAACGATTATTAGGTTATTTCCATGATTATTCTGTATATTATAACGATGTTATGGTTATTACAGTCAGTGTAACGATTACTATGATTATCACGGCTATTATGATTGTTGCTATGATAATTATGATTATAATTATGATTGTCATGATTGTTGTGGTTATCATGACGATTACTATGATTATATTGGTTGATAGCATGGTTGCTATGATCATCATACAGATTACTATAGCTATTATGGTTATTATGGTTATTATGGCTGTTATAATGGTTATTAGGGTTCTTTCCAAGTCTATTATGGTTATTACCATGATTATTATGATTATGATGTTTTTTAGTATGATTGTGAGGATTATTATGACCATTATCATGGTTATTCTGCTTACTATGGTTATTAAGAATTATATGGCTGTAATAACGATTATTAGGCTATTTGCATGATTATTCTGTTTATCATTACGATGTTATGATAATTACAGTCAGTATAAACATTACCCTGATTATTACGTCTATTATGATTGTTCCTATGATTACTATGACTATTATTATGATTGTTATGATTGTTGTGGTTATTATGACGATTACCATGATTATAATTGTTGATAGCATGGTAATTATGATCATCAGTCAGATTACTATAGTTATTATGGTTATTATGGTTATTATGGCTATTATAATGGTTATTAGGGTTGCTTCCAAGTCTATTATGGTTACTATCATGATTATTATGATTATTATGTTTCTTAGTATGATTGTGAGGATTATTATGATCATTATTATGATAATTCTGGTTATTATGGTTGTTTCGATTATTATGTCTTTAATAACGATTATTAGGTTATTTCCTTGATTATTCTGTTTATTATTACGATGTTATGATTATTACAGTTAGTATAACTACTACTATGACTATTGCGGCTATTATGATTGTGCTATGATTATTATGATTATTATTATGATTGTTATGATTGTTGTGGTTATTATGAGGGTTACTATGATTATAATGGTTGATGGCATAGAAATCATGATCATCATTCAGATTACTATAGCTATTATGATTAATACGGTTATCATGGCTATTATAATGGTTATTATGGTTGTTTCCAAGTTAATTATGGTTATTGTCATGTTTATTATCATTATTATTATGATTGTTATGTTTGTTGTGGGGTTTATGACGATTACTATGATTATAATTGTTGATAGCATGGTAATTATGATCATCATTCAGATTACTATAACTATTATGATTATTATGGTGGTTATGGCTAATATAATGGTTATTATGGTTGTTTCCATGTCTATTATGGTTATTATCATGATTATTATGATTATTATGTTTCTTAGTACGATTATGACGAGTATTAAGATAATCACTGAGATTCTTATGGCGATTACGACTATTACGATTATTATGGCTATAATATCGGTTATTAGGTTATTTCCAGGATTAATCTGTTTATTATTACAATGTTATGATTATTACAGTTAGTATAACTATTACTATGATTATTACGTCTATTATGATTGTTGCTATGATTATTATGACTATTAGTACGATTGTTATGACTGTTGTGGTTATTATGACGATTACCATGATTATAATGGTTGCTAGCATGGTTATTATGATCATAATTCAGGTTTCTATAGCTGTTATGATTATTATGTTTATTATGTCTATTATATTGGTTATTATAATTGTTTCCAAATCTATTATGGTTATTATTATGATTATTATGATTATAAAGTTCCTTAGCATGATTGTGAGGGTTATTATGATCATTATTATTATTATTCTGGTTATTAAGGTTATTAAGATTATTATGGATGTAATAACGATTATTAGGTTATTTCCTTGATTATTCTGTTTATTATTACGATGTTATGATTATTACAGTTAGTATAACTATTACTATGACTATTACGGCTATTATGATTGTGCTATGATTATTATGATTATTATTATGATTGTTATGATTGTTGTGGTTATTATGAGGGTTACTATGATTATAATGGTTGATGGCATAGAAATCATGATCATCATTCAGATTACTATAGCTATTATGATTAATACGGTTATCATGGCTATTATAATGGCTATTATGGTTGTTTCCAAGTTTATTATGGATATTGACATGTTTATTATCATTATTATTATGATTGTTATGTTTGTTGTGGGGTTTATGACGATTACTATGATTATAATTGTTGATAGCATGGTAATTATGATCAGCATTCAGATTAGTATAACTATTATGATTATTATGGTTGTTATGGCAAATATAATGGTTATTATGGCTGTTTCCAAGTCTATTATGGTTATTATCATGATTGTTATGATTATTATGTTTCTGAGCATGATTATGACGAATACTATGATCATCAATGACATTCTTATGTTGATTACGACTATTACGATTATTATGGCTATAATAACCATTATTAGGTTTTTTTCCTGATCATTCTGTTTATTATTACGATGTTATGGCTATTACGGTTAGTATAACTATTACTATGATTATTACGGCTATTATGATTGTTGCTATGGTAATTATGATTATTATTATGATTTTTATGACTGTTGTGGTTATTATGACGATTACTATGATTATAATGGTTGATAGTATGGTAGTTATGATCATCAGTCAGATTAATATAGCTATAATGGTTATTATGGTTATTATGGCTATTATAATGGTTATTAGGGTTGTTTCCAAGTCTATTATGGTTATTATCATGATTATTATGATTATTATGTTTCCTAGTATGATTGTGAGAATTATTATGATCATTGTTACGATTATTCTGGTTATAATTGCTATTAAGATTATTATGGTTGTAATAACGATTATTAGGTTATTCCCATGATTATTCTGTATATTATAACGATGTTATGATTATTACAGTTAGTATAACGATTACTATGATTATTACGGCTATTCTGACTGTTGCTATGATTATTATGATTATTCTTATGATTGTTATGATTGTTGTGGTTATTATGACGATTACTATGATTATAATGGTTGATAGCATGGTAATCATGATCATCATTCAGATTACTATAGCTATTATGATGAATCTCATTATCAGGGCTATTATAATGGCTATTATGGTTGTTTCCACGTTTATTATGGTTATTGTCATGTTTATTATCATTATTATTATGATTGTTATGATTGTTGTGGGTATTTTGGCGATTACTATGATTATAATTATTGATAGCATAGAAATTATGATCATCAGTCAGATTAATATAGCTATTATGGTTATTATGGTTATTATGGTTATTATAATTGTTATTAGGGTTGTTTCCAAGTCTATTATGGTTATTATCATGATTATTATGATTATTATGTTTCTTAGTATGATTGTGAGGATTATTATGATCATTATTATGATAATTCTGGTTATTATGGTTGTTTAGATTATTATGTCTGTAATAACGATTATTAGGTTATTTCCTTGATTATTCTGTTTATTATTACGATGTTATGATTATTACAGTTAGTATAACTATTACTATGACTATTACGGCTATTATGATTGTGCTATGATTATTATGATTATTATTATGATTGTTATGATTGTTGTGGTTATTATGAGGGTTACTATGATTCGAATGGTTGATGGCATAGAAATCATGATCATCATTCAGATTACTATAGCTATTATGATTAATACGGTTATCATGGCTATTATAATGGTTATTATGATTGTTTCCAAGTTTATTATGGTTATTGTCATGTTTATTATCATTATTATTATGATTGTTATGTTTGTTGTGGGGTTTATGACGATTACTATGATTATAATTGTTGATAGCATGGTAATTATGATCATCATTCAGATTACTATAACTATTATGATTACTATGGTGGTTATGGCTAATATAATGGTTATTATGGTTGTTTCCATGTCTATTATGGTTATTATCATGATTATTATGATTATTATGTTTCTTAGTACGATTATGACGAGTATTATGATAATCACTGAGATTCTTATGGCGATTACGACTATTACGATTATTATTGCTATAATAACGGTTATTAGGTTATTTCCATGATTAATCTGTTTATTATTACAATGTTATGATTATTACAGTTAGTATAACTATTACTATGATTATTACGTCTATTATGATTGTTGCTATGATTATTATGACTATTAGTATGATTGTTATGACTGTTGTGGTTTTTATGACGATTACCATGATTATAATGGTTGCTAGCATGGTTATTATGATCATAATTCAGGTTACTATAGCTGTTATGATTATTATGTTTATTATGTCTATTATATTGGTTATTATAATTGTTTCCAAATCTATTATGGTTATTATTATGATTATTATGATTATAAAGTTCCTTAGCATGATTGTGAGGGTTATTATGATCATTATTATTATTATTCTGGTTATTAAGGTTATTAAGATTATTATGGATGTAATAACGATTATTAGGTTATTTCCATGATTATTCTGTTTATTTTTACAATGTTATGATTATTACAGTTAGTATAACTATTACTATGATTATTACGTCTATTATGATTGTTCCTATGATTATTATGACTATTATTATGATTGTTATGATTGTTGTGGTTATTGTGAGGGTTACTATGATTATAATGGTTGATAGCATAGTAATCATGATCATCATTCAGATTACTATAGCTATTACGCTTAATACGGTTATCATGGCTGTTATAATGGTTATTAGGGTTGTTTCCAAGTTTATTATGGTTATTGTCATGTTTATTATCACTATTATTATGATTGTTATGTTTGTTGTGTGTACTATGACGATTACTATGATTATAATTGTTGATAGCATGGTAATTATGATCATCAGTCAGATTAATATAGCTATTATGGTTATTATGGTTATTATGGTTATTATAATTGTTATTAGGGTTGTTTCCAAGTCTATTATGGTTATTATCATGATTATTATGATTATTATGTTTCTTAGTATGATTGTGAGGATTATTATGATCATTATTATGATAATTCTGGTTATTATGGTTGTTTAGATTATTATGTCTGTAATAACGATTATTAGGTTATTTCCTTGATTATTCTGTTTATTATTACGATGTTATGATTATTTCAGTTAGTATAACTATTACTATGACTATTACGGCTATTATGACTGTGCTATGATTATTATGATTATTATTATGATTGTTATGATTGTTGTGGTTATTATGAGGGTTACTATGATTGTAATGGTTGATGGCATAGAAATCATGATCATCATTCAGATTACTATAGCTATTATGATTAATACGGTTATCATGGCTATTATAATGGTTACTATGGTTGTTTCCAAGTTTATTATGGTTATTGTCATGTTTATTATCATTATTATTATGATTGTTATGTTTGTTGTGGGGTTTATGACGATTACTATGATTATAATTGTTGATAGCATGGTAATTATGATCATCATTCAGATTACTATAACTATTATGATTATTATGGTTGTTATGGCTAATATAATGGTTATTAAGGCTGTTTCCAAGTCTACTATGGTTATTATCATGATTATTATGATTATTATGTTTCTTAGTACGATTATGACGAGTATTATGATAATCACTGAGATTCTTATGGCGATTACGACTATTACGATTATTATTGCTATAATAACGGTTATTAGGTTATTTCCATGATTACTCTGTTTATTATTACAATGTTATGATTATTACAGTTAGTATAACTATTACTATGATTATTACGTCTATTATGATTGTTGCTATGATTATTATGACTATTAGTATGATTGTTATGACTGTTGTGGTTATTATGACGATTACCATGATTATAATGGTTGCTAGCATGGTTATTGTGATCATAATTCAGGTTACTATAGCTGTTATGATTATTATGTTTATTATGTCTATTATATTGGTTATTATAATTGTTTCCAAATCTATTATGGTTATTATTATGATTATTATGATTATAAAGTTCCTTAGCATGTTTGTAAGGGTTATTATGATCATTATTATTATTATTCTGGTTATTAAGGTTATTAAGATTATTATGGATGTAATAACGATTATTAGGTTATTTCCATGATTATTCTGTTTATTTTTACAATGTTATGATTATTACAGTTAGTATAACTATTACTATGATTATTACGTCTATTATGATTGTTCCTATGATTATTATGACTATTATTATGATTGTTATGATTGTTGTGGTTATTGTGAGGGTTACTAATATTAGAATGGTTGATAGCATAGTAATCATGATCATCATTCAGATTACTATAGCTATTACGATTAATACGGTTATCGTGGCTATTATAATGGTTATTATGGTTGTTTCCAAGTTTATTATGGTTATTGTCATGTTTATTATCACTATTATTATGATTGTTATGTTTGTTGTGGGTACTATGACGATTACTATGATTATAATTGTTGATAGCATGGTAATTATGATCATCAGTCAGATTAATATAGCTATTATGGTTATTATGGTTATTATGGTTATTATAATTGTTATTAGGGTTGTTTCCAAGTCTATTATGGTTATAATCATGATTATTATGATTATTATGTTTCTTAGTATGATTGTGAGGATTATTATGATCATTATTATGATAATTCTGGTTATTATGGTTGTTTAGATTATTATGTCTGTAATAACGATTATTAGGTTATTTCCTTGATTATTCTGTTTATTATTACGATGTTATGTTTATTACAGTTAGTATAACTATTACAATGACTATTACGGCTATTATGATTGTGCTATGATTATTATGATTATTATTATGATTGTTATGATTGTTGTGGTTATTATGAGGGTTACTATGATTATAATGGTTGATGGCATAGAAATCATGATCATCATTCAGATTACTATAGCTATTATGATTAATACGGTTATCATGGCTATTATAATGGTTATTATGGTTGTTTCCAAGTTTATTATGGTTATTGACATGTTTATTATCATTATTATTATGATTGTTATGTTTGTTGTGGGGTTTATGACGATTACTATGATTATAATTGTTGATAGCATGGTAATTATGATCATCATTCAGATTAGTATAACTATTATGATTATTATGGTTGTTATGGCTAATATAATGGTTATTATGGCTGTTTCCAAGTCTATTATGGTTATTATCATGATTATTATGATTATTATGTTTCTTAGCATGATTATGACGAATACTATGATCATCAATGACATTCTTATGGTGATTACGACTATTACGATTATTATGGCAATAATAACGATTATTAGGTAATTTCTATGATCATTCTGTTTATTATTACGATGTTATGACCATTACGGTTAGTATAACTATTACTATGATTATTACGGCTATTATGATTGTTGCTATGGTAATTATGATTATTATTATGATTTTTATGATTGTTGTGGTTATTATGACGATTACTATGATTATAATGGTTGATAGTATGGTAGTTATGATCATCAGTCAGATTAATATAGCTATAATGGTTATTATGGTTATTATGGCTATTATAATGGTTATTAGGGTTGTTTCCTAGTCTATTATGGTTATTATCATGATTATTATGATTATTATGTTTCCTAGTATGATTGTGAGAATTATTATGATCATTATTACGATTATTCTGGTTATAATTGCTATTAAGATTATTATGGTTGTAATAACGATTATTAGGTTATTCCCATGATTATTCTGTATATTATAACGATGTTATGATTATTACAGTTAGTATAACGATTACTATGATTATTACGGCTATTCTGACTGTTGCTATGATTATTATGATTATTCTTATGATTGTTATGATTGTTGTGGTTATTATGACGATTACTATGATTATAATGGTTGATAGCATGGTAATCATGATCATCATTCAGATTACTATAGCTATTATGATGAATCTCATTATCAGGGCTATTATAATGGCTATTATGGTTGTTTCCACGTTTATTATGGTTATTGTCATGTTTATTATCATTATTATTATGATTGTTATGATTGTTGTGGGTATTTTGGCGATTACTATGATTATAATTATTGATAGCATAGAAATTATGATCATCAGTCAGATTAATATAGCTATTATGGTTATTATGGTTATTATGGTTATTATAATTGTTATTAGGGTTGTTTCCAAGTCTATTATGGTTATTATCATGATTATTATGATTATTATGTTTCTTAGTATGATTGTGAGGATTATTATGATCATTATTATGATAATTCTGGTTATTATGGTTGTTTAGATTATTATGTCTGTAATAACGATTATTAGGTTATTTCCTTGATTATTCTGTTTATTATTACGATGTTATGATTATTACAGTTAGTATAACTATTACTATGACTATTACGGCTATTATGATTGTGCTATGATTATTATGATTATTATTATGATTGTTATGATTGTTGTGGTTATTATGAGGGTTACTATGATTCTAATGGTTGATGGCATAGAAATCATGATCATCATTCAGATTACTATAGCTATTATGATTAATACGGTTATCATGGCTATTATAATGGTTATTATGATTGTTTTCAAGTTTATTATGGTTATTGTCATGTTTATTATCATTATTATTATGATTGTTATGTTTGTTGTGGGGTTTATGACGATTACTATGATTATAATTGTTGATAGCATGGTAATTATGATCATCATTCAGATTACTATAACTATTATGATTACTATGGTGGTTATGGCTAATATAATGGTTATTATGGTTGTTTCCATGTCTATTATGGTTATTATCATGATTATTATGATTATTATGTTTCTTAGTACGATTATGACGAGTATTATGATAATCACTGAGATTCTTATGGCGATTACGACTATTACGATTATTATTGCTATAATAACGGTTATTAGGTTATTTCCATGATTAATCTGTTTATTATTACAATGTTATGATTATTACAGTTAGTATAACTATTACTATGATTATTACGTCTATTATGATTGTTGCTATGATTATTATGACTATTAGTATGATTGTTATGACTGTTGTGGTTTTTATGACGATTACCATGATTATAATGGTTGCTAGCATGGTTATTATGATCATAATTCAGGTTACTATAGCTGTTATGATTATTATGTTTATTATGTCTATTATATTGGTTATTATAATTGTTTCCAAATCTATTATGGTTATTATTATGATTATTATGATTATAAAGTTCCTTAGCATGATTGTGAGGGTTATTATGATCATTATTATTATTATTCTGGTTATTAAGGTTATTAAGATTATTATGGATGTAATAACGATTATTAGGTTATTTCCATGATTATTCTGTTTATTTTTACAATGTTATGATTATTACAGTTAGTATAACTATTACTATGATTATTACGTCTATTATGATTGTTCCTATGATTATTATGACTATTATTATGATTGTTATGATTGTTGTGGTTATTGTGAGGGTTACTATGATTATAATGGTTGATAGCATAGTAATCATGATCATCATTCAGATTACTATAGCTATTACGATTAATACGGTTATCATGGCTGTTATAATGGTTATTAGGGTTGTTTCCAAGTTTATTATGGTTATTGTCATGTTTATTATCACTATTATTATGATTGTTATGTTTGTTGTGTGTACTATGACGATTACTATGATTATAATTGTTGATAGCATGGTAATTATGATCATCAGTCAGATTAATATAGCTATTATGGTTATTATGGTTATTATGGTTATTATAATTGTTATTAGGGTTGTTTCCAAGTCTATTATGGTTATTATCATGATTATTATGATTATTATGTTTCTTAGTATGATTGTGAGGATTATTATGATCATTATTATGATAATTCTGGTTATTATGGTTGTTTAGATTATTATGTCTGTAATAACGATTATTAGGTTATTTCCTTGATTATTCTGTTTATTATTACGATGTTATGATTATTTCAGTTAGTATAACTATTACTATGACTATTACGGCTATTATGACTGTGCTATGATTATTATGATTATTATTATGATTGTTATGATTGTTGTGGTTATTATGAGGGTTACTATGATTGTAATGGTTGATGGCATAGAAATCATGATCATCATTCAGATTACTATAGCTATTATGATTAATACGGTTATCATGGCTATTATAATGGTTACTATGGTTGTTTCCAAGTTTATTATGGTTATTGTCATGTTTATTATCATTATTATTATGATTGTTATGTTTGTTGTGGGGTTTATGACGATTACTATGATTATAATTGTTGATAGCATGGTAATTATGATCATCATTCAGATTACTATAACTATTATGATTATTATGGTTGTTATGGCTAATATAATGGTTATTAAGGCTGTTTCCAAGTCTATTATGGTTATTATCATGATTATTATGATTATTATGTTTCTTAGTACGATTATGACGAGTATTATGATAATCACTGAGATTCTTATGGCGATTACGACTATTACGATTATTATTGCTATAATAACGGTTATTAGGTTATTTCCATGATTACTCTGTTTATTATTACAATGTTATGATTATTACAGTTAGTATAACTATTACTATGATTATTACGTCTATTATGATTGTTGCTATGATTATTATGACTATTAGTATGATTGTTATGACTGTTGTGGTTATTATGACGATTACCATGATTATAATGGTTGCTAGCATGGTTATTATGATCATAATTCAGGTTACTATAGCTGTTATGATTATTATGTTTATTATGTCTATTATATTGGTTATTATAATTGTTTCCAAATCTATTATGGTTATTATTATGATTATTATGATTATAAAGTTCCTTAGCATGTTTGTAAGGGTTATTATGATCATTATTATTATTATTCTGGTTATTAAGGTTATTAAGATTATTATGGATGTAATAACGATTATTAGGTTATTTCCATGATTATTCTGTTTATTTTTACAATGTTATGATTATTACAGTTAGTATAACTATTACTATGATTATTACGTCTATTATGATTGTTCCTATGATTATTATGACTATTATTATGATTGTTATGATTGTTGTGGTTATTGTGAGGGTTACTATGATTATAATGGTTGATAGCATAGTAATCATGATCATCATTCAGATTACTATAGCTATTACGATTAATACGGTTATCGTGGCTATTATAATGGTTATTATGGTTGTTTCCAAGTTTATTATGGTTATTGTCATGTTTATTATCACTATTATTATGATTGTTATGTTTGTTGTGGGTACTATGACGATTACTATGATTATAATTGTTGATAGCATGGTAATTATGATCATCAGTCAGATTAATATAGCTATTATGGTTATTATGGTTATTATGGTTATTATAATTGTTATTAGGGTTGTTTCCAAGTCTATTATGGTTATAATCATGATTATTATGATTATTATGTTTCTTAGTATGATTGTGAGGATTATTATGATCATTATTATGATAATTCTGGTTATTATGGTTGTTTAGATTATTATGTCTGTAATAACGATTATTAGGTTATTTCCTTGATTATTCTGTTTATTATTACGATGTTATGTTTATTACAGTTAGTATAACTATTACAATGACTATTACGGCTATTATGATTGTGCTATGATTATTATGATTATTATTATGATTGTTATGATTGTTGTGGTTATTATGAGGGTTACTATGATTATAATGGTTGATGGCATAGAAATCATGATCATCATTCAGATTACTATAGCTATTATGATTAATACGGTTATCATGGCTATTATAATGGTTATTATGGTTGTTTCCAAGTTTATTATGGTTATTGACATGTTTATTATCATTATTATTATGATTGTTATGTTTGTTGTGGGGTTTATGACGATTACTATGATTATAATTGTTGATAGCATGGTAATTATGATCATCATTCAGATTAGTATAACTATTATGATTATTATGGTTGTTATGGCTAATATAATGGTTATTATGGCTGTTTCCAAGTCTATTATGGTTATTATCATGATTATTATGATTATTATGTTTCTTAGCATGATTATGACGAATACTATGATCATCAATGACATTCTTATGGTGATTACGACTATTACGATTATTATGGCAATAATAACGATTATTAGGTAATTTCTATGATCATTCTGTTTATTATTACGATGTTATGACCATTACGGTTAGTATAACTATTACTATGATTATTACGGCTATTATGATTGTTGCTATGGTAATTATGATTATTATTATGATTTTTATGATTGTTGTGGTTATTATGACGATTACTATGATTATAATGGTTGATAGTATGGTAGTTATGATCATCAGTCAGATTAATATAGCTATAATGGTTATTATGGTTATTATGGCTATTATAATGGTTATTAGGGTTGTTTCCTAGTCTATTATGGTTATTATCATGATTATTATGATTATTATGTTTCCTAGTATGATTGTGAGAATTATTATGATCATTATTACGATTATTCTGGTTATAATGGCTATTAAGATTATTATGGCTGTAATAACGAGTATTAGGTCATTTCCATGATTATTCTGTATATTATAACGATGTTATGATTATTACAGTTAGTATAACGATTACTATGATTATTACGGCTATTATGATTGTTGCTATGATTGTTATGATTGTTGTGGGTATTATGACGATTACTATAATTATAATGGTTGATAGCATGGTTATTATGGTCATCATTCGGATTACTATGGCTATTAAGATTATTATGGTTATTATGTCTATTATATTGGTTATTATGATCGTTTCCAAGTCTATTATGTTTATTATAATGATTATTATGATTATAATGTTGCTTAGTATTACTGTGAGGGTTATTATGATCATTACTATTATTATTCTGGTTATTATGGTTATTAAGAGTATTATGGCTGTAATAACGATTATTAGGTTATTTGCATGATTATTCTGTATACTATAACGATGTTATGATTATTACAGTCAGTGTAACGATTACTATGATTATCACGGCTATTATGATTGTTGCTATGATAATTATGATTATAATTATGATTGTCATGATTGTTGTGGTTATCATGACGATTACTATGATTATATTGGTTGATAGCATGGTTACTATGATCATCATACAGATTACTATAGCTATTATGATTATTATGGTTATTATGGCTATTATAATGGTTGTTATGGTTGTTTCCATGTCTATTATGGTTATTATCATAATTATTATGATTATTATGTTTCTTAGTACGATTATGACGAATATTAAGATAAAAACTGAGATTCCTATGGCGATTACGACTATTACGATTATTATGGCTGTAATAACGATTATTAGGTTATTTCCATGATTATTCTGTTTATTATTACGATATTATGATTATTACAGTTAGTATAGCTATTACTATGACTATTACGGCTATTCTGACTGTTGCTATGATTATTATGATTATTCTTATGATTGTTATGATTGTTGTGGTTATTATGACGATTACTATGATTATAATGGTTGATAGCATGGTAATCATGATCATCATTCAGATTACTATGGCTATTATGATGAATATCATTATCTGGGCTATTATAATGGCTATTATGGTTGTTTCCACGTTTATTATGGTTATTGTCATGTTTATTATCATTATTATTATGATTGTTATGTTTGTTGTGGGTATTATGACGATTACTATGATTATAATTATTGATAGCATAGAAATTATGATCATCAGTCAGATTAATATAGCTATTATGGTTATTATGGTTATTATGGCTATTATAATGGTTATTAGGGTTGTTTCCAAGTCTATTATGTTTATTATCATGATTACTATGATTATTATGTTTCTTAGTATGATTGTGAGAATTATTATGATCATTACTACGATTATTCTGGTTATAATGGTTATTAAGATTATTATGTCTGTAATAACGATTATTAGGTTATTTCCATGATTATTCTGTATATTATAACGATGTTATGATTATTACAGTTAGTATAACGATTACTATGATTATTACGGCTATTATGATTGTTGCTATGATTGTTATGATTGTTGTGGGTATTATGACGATTACTATGATTATAATGGTTGATAGCATGGTTATTATGGTCATCATTCGGATTACTATGGCTATTAAGATTATTTTGGTTATTATGTCTATTATATTGGTTATTATGATCGTTTCCAAGTCTATTATGTTTATTATAATGATTATTATGATTATGATGTTGCTTAGAATTACTGTGAGGGTTATTATGATCATTACTATTATTATTCTGGTTATTATGGTTATTAAGAGTATTATGGCTGTAATAACGATTATTAGGTTATTTCCATGATTATTCTGTATATTATAACGATGTTATGGTTATTACAGTCAGTGTAACGATTACTATGATTATCACGGCTATTATGATTGTTGCTATGATAATTATGATTATAATTATGATTGTCATGATTGTTGTGGTTATCATGACGATTACTATGATTATATTGGTTGATAGCATGGTTACTATGACCATCATACAGATTACTACAGCTATTATGGTAATTATGGTTATTATGGCTGTTATAATGGTTATTAGGGTTGTTTCCAACTCTATTATGGTTATTATCATGATTATTATGATTATGATGTTTTTTAGTATGATTGTGAGGATTATTATGACCATTATTATGTTTATTCTG
Organism: Calliopsis andreniformis; assembly: GCF_051401765.1. Taxonomy (NCBI): domain Eukaryota; kingdom Metazoa; phylum Arthropoda; class Insecta; order Hymenoptera; family Andrenidae; genus Calliopsis; species Calliopsis andreniformis. The sequence goes on along the minus strand of NW_027480705.1, from coordinate 395,227 downwards.
CTTATTATGGTTATTAAGAATCATATGGCTGTAATAACGATTATTAGGCTATTTGCATGATTATTCTGTTTATCATTACGATGTTATGATAATTACAGTCAGTATAAACATTACCATGATTATTACGTCTATTATGATTGTTCCTATGATTACTATGACTATTATTATGATTGTTATGATTGTTGTGGTTATTATGACGATTACCATGATTATAATTGTTGATAGCATGGTAATTATGATCATCAGTCAGATTACTATAGTTATTATGGTTATTATGGTTATTATGGCTATTATAATGGTTATTAGGGTTGTTTCCAAGTCTATTATGGTTACTATCATGATTATTATGATTATTATGTTTCTTAGTATGATTGTGAGGATTATTATGATCATTATTATGATAATTCTGGTTATTATGGTTGTTTAGATTATTATGTCTGTAATAACGATTATTAGGTTATTTCCTTGATCATTCTGTTTATTATTACGATGTTATGATTATTACAGTTAGTATAACTATTACTATGACTATTGCGGCTATTATGATTGTGCTATGATTATTATGATTATTATTATGATTGTTATGATTGTTGTGGTTATTATGAGGGTTACTATGATTATAATGGTTGATGGCATAGAAATCATGATCATCATTCAGATTACTATAGCTATTATGATTAATACGGTTATCATGGCTATTATAATGGTTATTATGGTTGTTTCCAGGTTTAATATGGTTATTGTCATGTTTATTATCATTATTATTATGATTGTTATGTTTGTTGTGGGGTTTATGACGATTACTATGATTATAATTGTTGATAGCATGGTAATTATGATCATCATTCAGATTACTATAACTATTATGATTATTATGGTGGTTATGGCTAATATAATGGTTATTATGGTTGTTTCCATGTCTATTATGGTTATTATCATGATTATTATGATTATTATGTTTCTTAGTACGATTATGACGAGTATTATGATAATCACTGAGATTCTTATGGCGATTACGACTATTACGATTATTATTGCTATAATAACGGTTATTAGGTTATTTCCATGATTAATCTGTTTATTATTACAATGTTATGATTATTACAGTTAGTATAACTATTACTATGATTATTACGTCTATTATGATTGTTGCTATGATTATTATGACTATTAGTATGATTGTTATGACTGTTGTGGTTATTATGACGATTACCATGATTATAATGGTTGCTAGCATGGTTATTATGATCATAATTCAGGTTACTATAGCTGTTATGATTATTATGTTTATTATGTCTATTATATTGGTTATTATAATTGTTTCCAAATCTATTATGGTTATTATTATGATTATTATGATTATAAAGTTCCTTAGCATGATTGTGAGGGTTATTATGATCATTATTATTATTCTGGTTATTAAGGTTATTAAGATTATTATGGATGTAATAACGATTATTAGGTTATTTCCATGATTATTCTGTTTATTTTTACAATGTTATGATTATTACAGTTAGTATAACTATTACTATGATTATTACGTCTATTATGATTGTTCCTATGATTATTATGACTATTATTATGATTGTTATGATTGTTGTGGTTATTGTGAGGGTTACTATGATTATAATGGTTGATAGCATAGTAATCATGATCATCATTCAGATTACTATTGCTATTGCGATTAATACGGTTATCGTGGCTATTATAATGGTTATTATGGTTGTTTCCAAGTTTATTATGGTTATTGTCATGATTATTATCACTATTATTATGATTGTTATGTTTGTTGTGGGTACTATGACGATTACTATGATTATAATTGTTGATAGCATGGTAATTAGGATCATCAGTCAGATTAATATAGCTATTATGGTTAGTATGGTTATTATGGTTATTATAATTGTTATTAGGGTTGTTTCCAAGTCTATTATGGTTATTATCATGATTATTATGATTATTATGTTTCTTAGTATGATTGTGAGGGTTATTATGATCATTATTATGATAATTCTGGTTATTATGGTTGTTTAGATTATTATGTCTGCAATAACGATTATTAGGTTATTTCCTTGATCATTCTGTTTATTATTACGATGTTATGACCATTACGGTTAGTATAACTATTACTATGATTATTACGGCTATTATGATTGTTGCTATGATTGTTATGATTGTTGTGGGTATTATGACGATTACTATGATTATAATGGTTGATAGCATGGTTATTATGGTCATCATTCGGATTACTATGGCTATTAAGATTATTTTGGTTATTATGTCTATTATATTGGTTATTATGATCGTTTCCAAGTCTATTATGTTTATTATATGATTATTATGATTATAATGTTGCTTAGTATTACTGTGAGGGTTATTATGATCATTACTATTATTATCCTGGTTATTATGGTTATTAAGATTATTATGGCTGTAATAACGATTATTAGGTTATTTCCATGATTATTCTGTATATTATAACGATGTTATGATTATTACAGTCAGTGTAACGATTACTATTATTATCACGACTATTATGATTGTTGCTATGATTGTTATGATTGTTGTGGGTATTATGACGATTACTATGATTATAATGGTTGATAGCATGGTTATTATGGTCATCATTCGGATTACTATGGCTATTAAGATTATTTTGGTTATTATGTCTATTATATTGGTTATTATGATCGTTTCCAAGTCTATTATGTTTATTATATGATTATTATGATTATAATGTTGCTTAGTATTACTGTGAGGGTTATTATGATCATTACTATTATTATTCTGGTTATTATGGTTATTAAGATTATTATGGCTGTAATAACGATTATTAGGTTATTTCCATGATTATTCTGTAAATTATAACGATGTTATGGTTATTACAGTCAGTGTAACGATTACTCTGATTATCACGGCTATTATGATTGTTGCTATGATAATTATGATTATAATTATGATTGTCATGATTGTTGTGGTTATCATGACGATTACTATGATTATATTGGTTGATAGCATGGTCACTATGATCATCATACAGATTACTATAGCTATTATGGTTATTATGGTTATTATGGCTGTTATAATGGTTATTAGGGTTGATTCCAAGTCTATTATGGTTATTATCATGATTATTATGATTATGATGTTTTTTAGTATGATTGTGAGGATTATTATGACCATTATTATGTTTATTCTGCTTATTATGGTTATTAAGAATTATATGGCTGTAATAACGATTATTAGGCTATTTGCATGATTATTCTGTTTATCATTACGATGTTATGATAATTACAGTCAGTATAAACATTACCATGATTATTACGTCTATTATGATTGTTCCTATGATTACTATGACTATTATTATGATTGTTATGATTGTTGTGGTTATTATGACGATTACCATGATTATAATTGTTGATAGCATGGTAATTATGATCATCAGTCAGATTACTATAGTTATTATGGTTATTATGGTTATTATGGCTATTATAATGGTTATTAGGGTTGTTTCCAAGTCTATTATGGTTACTATCATGATTATTATGATTATTATGTTTCTTAGTATGATTGTGAGGATTATTATGATCATTATGATGATAATTCTGGTTATTATGGTTGTTTAGATTATTATGTCTGTAATAACGATTATTAGGTTATTTCCTTGATTATTCTGTTTATTATTACGATGTTATGATTATTACAGTTAGTATAACTATTACTATGACTATTGCGGCTATTATGATTGTGCTATGATTATTATGATTATTATTATGATTGTTATGATTGTTGTGGTTATTATGAGGGTTACTATGATTATAATGGTTGATGGCATAGAAATCATGATCATCATTCAGATTACTATAGCTATTATGATTAATACGGTTATCATGGCTATTATAATGGTTATTATGGTTGTTTCCAAGTTTATTATGGTTATTGTCATGTTTATTATCATTATTATTATGATTGTTATGTTTCTTGTGGGGTTTATGACGATTACTATGATTATAATTATTGATAGCATGGTAATTATGATCATCATTCAGATTACTATAACTATTATGATTATTATGGTGGTTATGGCTAATATAATGGTTATTATGGTTGTTTCCATGTCTATTATGTTTATTATCATGATTACTATGATTATTATGTTTCTTAGTATGATTGTGAGAATTATTCTGATCATTACTACGATTATTCTGGTTATAATGGTTATTAAGATTATTATGTCTGTAATAACGATTATTAGGTTATTTCCATGATTATTCTGTATATTATAACGATGTTATGATTATTACAGTTAGTATAACGATTACTATGATTATTACGGCTATTATGATTGTTGCTATGATTGTTATGATTGTTGTGGGTATTATGACGATTACTATGATTATAATTATTGATAGCATGGTAATTATGATCATCATTCAGATTACTATAACTATTATGATTATTATGGTGGTTATGGCTAATATAATGGTTATTATGGTTGTTTCCATGTCTATTATGTTTATTATCATGATTACTATGATTATTATGTTTCTTAGTATGATTGTGAGAATTATTCTGATCATTACTACGATTATTCTGGTTATTATGGTTATTAAGATTATTATGGCTGTAATAACGATTATTAGGTTATTTCCATGATTATTCTGTATATTATAACGATGTTATGATTATTACAGTCAGTGTAACGATTACTATGATTATCACGACTATTATGATTGTTGCTATGATAATTATGATTATAATTATGATTGTCATGATTGTTGTGGTTATCATGACGATTACTATGATTATATTGGTTGATAGCATGGTTACTATGATCATCATACAGATTACTATAGCTATTATGGTTATTATGGTTATTATGGCTGTTATAATGGTTATTAGGGTTCTTTCCAAGTCTATTATGGTTATTATCATGATTATTATGATTATGATGTTTTTTAGTATGATTGTGAGGATTATTATGACCATTATTATGTTTATTCTGCTTATTATGGTTATTAAGAATTATATGGCTGTAATAACGATTATTAGGCTATTTGCATGATTATTCTGTTTATCATTACGATGTTATGATAATTACAGTCAGTATAAACATTACCATGATTATTACGTCTATTATGATTGTTCCTATGATTACTATGACTATTATTATGATTGTTATGATTGTTGTGGTTATTATGACGATTACCATAATTATAATTGTTGATAGCATGGTAATTATGATCATCAGTCAGATTACTATAGTTATTATGGTTATTATGGTTATTATGGCTATTATAATGGCTATTAGGGTTGTTTCCAAGTCTATTATGGTTACTATCATGATTATTATGATTATTATGTTTCTTAGTATGATTGTGAGGATTATTATGATCATTATTATGATAATTCTGGTTATTATGGTTGTTTAGATTATTATGTCTGTAATAACGATTATTAGGTTATTTCCTTGATTATTCTGTTTATTATTACGATGTTATGATTATTACAGTTAGTATAACTATTACTATGACTATTACGGCTATTATGATTGTGCTATGATTATTATGATTATTATTATGATTGTTATGATTGTTGTGGTTATTATGAGGGTTACTATGATTATAATGGTTGATGGCATAGAAATCATGATCATCATTCAGATTACTATAGCTATTATGGTTAATACGGTTATCATGGCTATTATAATGGTTATTATGGTTGTTTCCAAGTTTATTATGGTTATTGACATGTTTATTATCATTATTATTATGATTGTTATGTTTGTTGTGGGGTTTATGACGATTACTATGATTATAATTGTTGATAGCATGGTAATTATGATCATCATTCAGATTAGTATAACTATTATGTTTATTATGGTTGTTATGGCTAATATAATGGTTATTATGGCTGTTTCCAAGTCTATTATGGTTATTATCATGATTATTATGATTATTATGTTTCTTAGCATGATTATGACGAATACTATGATCATCAATGACATTCTTATGGTGATTACGACTATTACGATTATTATGGCAATAATAACGATTATTAGGTAATTTCTATGATCATTCTGTTTATTATTACGATGTTATGACCATTACGGTTAGTATAACTATTACTATGATTATTACGGCTATTATGATTGTTGCTATGGTAATTATGATTATTATTATGATTTTTATGATTGTTGTGGTTATTATGACGATTACTATGATTATAATGGTTGATAGTATGGTAGTTATGATCATCAGACAGATTAATATAGCTATAATGGTTATTATGGTTATTATGGCTATTATAATGGTTATTAGGGTTGTTTCCTAGTCTATTATGGTTATTATCATGATTATTATGATTATTATGTTTCCTAGTATGATTGTGAGAATTATTATGATCATTATTACGATTATTCTGGTTATAATGGCTATTAAGATTATTATGGCTGTAATAACGAGTATTAGGTTATTTCCATGATTATTCTGTATATTATAACGATGTTATGGTTATTACAGTCAGTTTAACGATTACTATGATTATCACGGCTATTATGATTGTTGCTATGATAATTATGATTATAATTATGATTGTCATGATTGTTGTGGTTATCATGACGATTACTATGATTATATTGGTTGATAGCATGGTTACTATGATCATCATACAGATTACTATAGCTATTATGGTTATTATGGTTATTATGGCTATTATAATGGTTATTAGGGTTGTTTCCAAGTCTATTATGGTTATTATCATGATTATTATGATTATTATGTTTCCTAGTATGATTGTGAGAATTATTATGATCATTGTTACGATTATTCTGGTTATAATGGCTATTAAGATTATTATGGTTGTAATAACGAGTATTAGGTCATTTCCATGATTATTCTGTATATTATAACGATGTTATCATTATTACAGTTAGTATAACGATTACTACGATTATTACGGCTATTATGATTGTTGCTATGATTGTTATGATTGTTGTGGGTATTATGACGATTACTATGATTATAATGGTTGATAGCATGGTTATTATGGTCATCATTCGGATTACTATGGCTATTAAGATTATTATGGTTATTATGTCTATTATATTGGTTATTATGATCGTTTCCAAGTCTATTATGTTTATTATAATGATTATTATGATTATGATGTTGCTTAGAATTACTGTGAGGGTTATTATGATCATTACTATTATTATTCTGGTTATTATGGTTATTAAGAGTATTATGGCTGTAATAACGATTATTAGGTTATTTGCATGATTATTCTGTATACTATAACGATGTTATGATTATTACAGTCAGTGTAACGATTACTATGATTATCACGGCTATTATGATTGTTGCTATGATAATTATGATTATAATTATGATTGTCATGATTGTTGTGGTTATCATGACGATTACTATGATTATATTGGTTGATAGCATGGTTACTATGATCATCATACAGATTACTATAGCTATTATGATTATTATGGTTATTATGGCTATTATAATGGTTGTTATGGTTGTTTCCATGTCTATTATGGTTATTATCATGATTATTATGATTATTATGTTTCTTAGTACGATTATGACGAATATTAAGATAATCACTGAGATTCTTATGGCGATTACGACTATTACGAATATTATGGCTGTAATAACGATTATTAGGTTATTTCCATGATTATTCTGTTTATTATTACGATATTATGATTATTACAGTTAGTATAGCAATTACTATGACTATTACGGCTATTCTGACTGTTGCTATGATTATTATGATTATTCTTATGATTGTTATGATTGTTGTGGTTATTATGACGATTACTATGATTATAATGGTTGATAGCATGGTAATCATGATCATCATTCAGATTACTATAGCTATTATGATGAATCTCATTATCAGGGCTATTATAATGGCTATTATGGTTGTTTCCACGTTTATTATGGTTATTGTCATGTTTATTATCATTATTATTATGATTGTTATGTTTGTTGTGGTATTATGACGATTACTATGATTATAATCATTGATAGCAAAGAAATTATGATCATCAGTCAGATTAATATAGCTATTATGGTTATTATGGTTATTATGGCTATTATAATGGTTATTAGGGTTGTTTCCAAGTCTATTATGTTTATTATCATGATTACTATGATTATTATGTTTCTTAGTATGATTGTGAGAATTATTATGATCATTACTACGATTATTCTGGTTATAATGGTTATTAAGATTATTATGTCTGTAATAACGATTATTAGGTTATTTCCATGATTATTCTGTATATTATAACGATGTTATGATTATTACAGTTAGTATAACGATTACTATGATTATTACGGCTATTATGATTGTTGCTATGATTGTTATGATTGTTGTGGGTATTATGACGATTACTATGATTATAATGGTTGATAGCATGGTTATTATGGTCATCATTCGGATTACTATGGCTATTAAGATTATTTTGGTTATTATGTCTATTATATTGGTTATTATGATCGTTTCCAAGTCTATTATGTTTATTATATGATTATTATGATTATAATGTTGCTTAGTATTACTGTGAGGGTTATTATGATCATTACTATTATTATTCTGGTTATTATGGTTATTAAGATTATTATGGCTGTAATAACGATTATTAGGTTATTTCCATGATTATTCTGTAAATTGTAACGATGTTATGGTTATTACAGTCAGTGTAACGATTACTCTGATTATCACGGCTATTATGATTGTTGCTATGATAATTATGATTATAATTATGATTGTCATTATTCTTGTGGTTATCATGACGATTACTATGATTATATTGGTTGATAGCATGGTCACTATGATCATCATACAGATTACTATAGCTATTATGGTTATTATGGTTATTATGGCTGTTATAATGGTTATTAGGGTTGATTCCAAGTCTATTATGGTTATTATCATGATTATTATGATTATGATGTTTTTTAGTATGATTGTGAGGATTATTATGACCATTATTATGTTTATTCTGGTTATTAAGGTTATTAAGATTATTATGTCTGTAATAACGATTATTAGGTTATTTCCTTGATTATTCTGTTTATTATTACGATGTTATGATTATTACAGTTAGTATAACTATTACTATGACTATTACGGCTATTATGATTGTGCTATGATTATTATGATTATTATTATGATTGTTATGATTGTTGTGGTTATTATGAGGGTTACTATGATTATAATGGTTGATGGCATAGAAATCATGATCATCATTCAGATTACTATAGCTATTATGATTAATACGGTTATCATGGCTATTATAATGGTTACTATGGTTGTTTCCAAGTTTATTATGGTTATTGTCACGTTTATTATCATTACTATTATGATTGTTATGTTTGTTGTAGGGTTTATAACGATTACTATGATTATAATTGTTGATAGCATGGTAATTATGATCATCATTCAGATTAGTATAACTATTATGATTATTATGGTTGTTATGGCTAATATAATGGTTATTATGGCTGTTTCCGAGTCTATTATGGTTATTATCATGATTATTATGATTATTATGTTACTTAGCATGATTATGACGTATACTATGATCATCAATGACATTCTTATGGTGATTACGACTATTACGATTATTATGGCAATAATAACGATTATTAGGTAATTTCTATGATCATTCTGTTTATTATTACGATGTTATGACTATTACGGTTAGTATAACTATTACTATGATTATTACGACCTATTATGATTGTTGCTATGATAATTATGATTATTCCTATGATTGTTATGATTGTCGTGGTTATCATGACGATTACTATGATTATAATGGTTGATAGCATGGTTATTATGGTCATCATTCGGATTACTATGGCTGTTAAGATTATTACGGTTATTATGTCTATTATATTGGTTATTATGGCTGTTTCCAAGTCTATTATGGTTATTATCATGATTGTTATGATTATTATGTTTCTGAGCATGATTATGACGAATATTAAGATAATCACTGAGATTCTTATGGCGATTACGACTATTACGATTATTATGGCTGTAATAACGATCATTAGGTTATTTCCATGATTATTCTGTTTATTATTACGATATTATGATTATTACAGTTAGTATAGCTATTACTATGACTATTACGGCTATTCTGACTGTTGCTATGATTATTATGATTATTCTTATGATTGTTATGATTGTTGTGGTTATTATGACGATTACCATGATTATAATGGTTGATAGCATGGTAATCATGATCATCATTCAGATTACTATAGCTATTATGATGAATATCATTATCAGGGCTATTATAATGGCTATTATGGTTGTTTCCACGTTTATTATGGTTATTGTCATGTTTATTATCATTATTATTATGATTGTTATGTTTGATGTGGGTATTATGACGATTACTATGATTATAATTATTGATAGCATAGAAATTATGATCATCAGTCAGATTAATATAGCTATTATGGTTATTATGGTTATTATGGCTATTATAATGGTTATTAGGGTTGTTTCCAAGTCTATTATGGTTATTATCATGATTATTATGATTATTATGTTTCCTAGTATGATTGTGAGAATTATTATGATCATTATTACGATTATTCTGGTTATAATGGCTATTAAGATTATTATGGTTGTAATAACGAGTATTAGGTCATTTCCATGATTATTCTGTATATTATAACGATGTTATCATTATTACAGTTAGTATAACGATTACTACGATTATTACGGCTATTATGATTGTTGCTATGATTGTTATGATTGTTGTGGGTATTATGACGATTACTATGATTATAATGGTTGATAGCATGGTTATTACGGTCATCATTCGGATTACTATGGCTATTAAGATTATTATGGTTATTATGTCTATTATATTGGTTATTATGATCGTTTCCAAGTCTATTATGTTTATTATAATGATTATTATGATTATGATGTTGCTTAGAATTACTGTGAGGGTTATTATGATCATTACTATTATTATTCTGGTTATTATGGTTATTAAGATTATTATGGCTGTAATAACGATTATTAGGTTATTTGCATGATTATTCTGTATATTATAACGGTGTTATGATTATTACGGTCAGTGTAACGATTACTATGATTATCACGGCTATTATGATTGTTGCTATGATAATTATGATTATAATTATGATTGTCATGATTGTTGTGGTTATCATGACGATTACTATGATTATATTGGTTGATAGCATGGTTACTGTGATCATCATACAGATTACTATAGCTATTATGATTATTATGGTTATTATGGCTATTATATTGGTTGTTATGGTTGTTTCTATGTCTATTATGGTTATTATCATGATTATTATGATTATTATGTTTCTTAGTACGATTATGACGAATATTAAGATAATCACTGAGATTATTATGGCGATTACGACTATTACGATTATTATGGCTGTAATAACGATTATTAGGTTATTTCCATGATTATTCTGTTTATTATTACGATATTATGATTATTACAGTTAGTATAGCAATTACTATGACTATTACGGCTATTCTGACTGTTGCTGTGATTATTATGATTATTCTTATGATTGTTATGATTGTTGTGGTTATTATGACGATTACTATGATTATAATGGTTGATAGCATGGTAATCATGATCATCATTCAGATTACTATAGCTATTATGATGAATATCATTATCAGGGCTATTATAATGGCTATTATGGTTGTTTCCACGTTTATTATGGTTATTGTCATGTTTATTATCATTATTATTATGATTGTTATGTTTGTTGTGGGTATTATGACGATTACTATGATTATAATTATTGATAGCATAGAAATTATGATCATCAGTCAGATTAATATAGCTATTATGGTTATTATGGTTATTATGGCTATTATAATGGTTATTAGGGTTGTTTCCAAGTCTATTATGTTTATTATCATGATTACTATGATTATTATGTTTCTTAGTATGATTGTGAGAATTATTATGATCATTACTACGATTATTCTGGTTATAATGGCTATTAAGATTATTATGGTTGTAATAACGAGTATTAGGTCATTTCCATGATTATTCTGTATATTATAACGATGTTATCATTATTACAGTTAGTATAACGATTACTACGATTATTACGGCTATTATGATTGTTGCTATGGTTGTTATGATTGTTGTGGGTATTATGACGATTACTATGATTATAATGGTTGATAGCATGGTTATTATGGTCATCATTCGGATTACTATGGCTATTAAGATTATTATGGTTATTATGTCTATTATATTGGTTATTATGATCGTTTCCAAGTCTATTATGTTTATTATAATGATTATTATGATTATGATGTTGCTTAGAATTACTGTGAGGGTTATTATGATCATTACTATTATTATTCTGGTTATTATGGTTATTAAGAGTATTATGGCTGTAATAACGATTATTAGGTTATTTGCATGATTATTCTGTATACTATAACGATGTTATGATTATTACAGTCAGTGTAACGATTACTATGATTATCACGGCTATTATGATTGTTGCTATGATAATTATGATTACAATTATGATTGTCATGATTGTTGTGGTTATCATGACGATTACTATGATTATATTGGTTGATAGCATGGTTACTATGATCATCATACAGATTACTATAGCTATTATGATTATTATGGTTATTATGGCTATTATAATGGTTGTTATGGTTGTTTCCATGTCTATTATGGTTATTATCATGATTATTATGATTATTATGTTTCTTAGTACGATTATGACGAATATTAAGATAATCACTGAGATTCTTATGGCGATTACGACTATTACGAATATTATGGCTGTAATAACGATTATTAGGTTATTTCCATGATTATTCTGTTTATTATTACGATATTATGATTATTACAGTTAGTATAGCAATTACTATGACTATTACGGCTATTCTGACTGTTGCTATGATTATTATGATTATTCTTATGATTGTTATGATTGTTGTGGTTATTATGACGATTACTATGATTATAATGGTTGATAGCATGGTAATCATGATCATCATTCAGATTACTATAGCTATTATGATGAATATCATTATCAGGGCTATTATAATGGCTATTATGGTTGTTTCCACGTTTATTATGGTTATTGTCATGTTTATTATCATTATTATTATGATTGTTATGTTTGTTGTGGGTATTATGACGATTACTATGATTATAATTATTGATAGCAAAGAAATTATGATCATCAGTCAGATTAATATAGCTATTATGGTTATTATGGTTATTATGGCTATTATAATGGTTATTAGGGTTGTTTCCAAGTCTATTATGTTTATTATCATGATTACTATGATTATTATGTTTCTTAGTATGATTGTGAGAATTATTATGATCATTACTACGATTATTCTGGTTATAATGGTTATTAAGATTATTATGTCTGTAATAACGATTATTAGGTTATTTCCATGATTATTCTGTATATTATAACGATGTTATGATTATTACAGTTAGTATAACGATTACTATGATTATTACGGCTATTATGATTGTTGCTATGATTGTTATGATTGTTGTGGGTATTATGACGATTACTATGATTATAATGGTTGATAGCATGGTTATTATGGTCATCATTCGGATTACTATGGCTATTAAGATTATTTTGGTTATTATGTCTATTATATTGGTTATTATGATCGTTTCCAAGTCTATTATGTTTATTATATGATTATTATGATTATAATGTTGCTTAGTATTACTGTGAGGGTTATTATGATCATTACTATTATTATTCTGGTTATTATGGTTATTAAGATTATTATGGCTGTAATAACGATTATTAGGTTATTTCCATGATTATTCTGTAAATTATAACGATGTTATGGTTATTACAGTCAGTGTAACGATTACTCTGATTATCACGGCTATTATGATTGTTGCTATGATAATTATGATTATAATTATGATTGTCATGATTGTTGTGGTTATCATGACGATTACTATGATTATATTGGTTGATAGCATGGTCACTATGATCATCATACAGATTACTATAGCTATTATGGTTATTATGTTTATTATGGCTGTTATAATGGTTATTAGGGTTGATTCCAAGTCTATTATGGTTATTATCATGATTATTATGATTATGATGTTTTTTAGTATGATTGTGAGGATTATTATGACCATTATTATGTTTATTCTGGTTATTAAGGTTATTAAGATTATTATGTCTGTAATAACGATTATTAGGTTATTTCCTTGATTATTCTGTTTATTATTACGATGTTATGATTATTACAGTTAGTATAACTATTACTATGACTATTGCGGCTATTATGATTGTGCTATGATTATTATGATTATTATTATGATTGTTATGATTGTTGTGGTTATTATGAGGGTTACTATGATTATAATGGTTGATGGCATAGAAATCATGATCATCATTCAGATTACTATAGCTATTATGATTAATACGGTTATCATGGCTATTATAATGGTTATTATGGTTGTTTCCAAGTTTATTATGGTTATTGTCATGTTTATTATCATTATTATTATGATTGTTATGTTTGTTGTGGGGTTTATGACGATTACTATGATTATAATTGTTGATAGCATGGTAATTATGATCATCATTCAGATTACTATAACTATTATGATTATTATGGTGGTTATGGCTAATATAATGGTTATTATGGTTGTTTCCATGTCTATTATGGTTATTATCATGATTATTATGATTATTATGTTTCTTAGTACGATTACGACGAGCATTATGATAATCACTGAGATTCTTATGGCGATTACGACTATTACGATTATTATTGCTATAATAACGGTTATTAGGTTATTTCCATGATTAATCTGTTTATTATTACAATGTTATGATTATTACGTCTATTATGATCGTTGCTATGATTATTATGACTATTAGTATGATTGTTATGACTGTTGTGGTTATTATGACGATTACCATGATTATAATGGTTGCTAGCATGGTTATTATGATCATAATTCAGGTTACTATAGCTGTTATGATTATTATGTTTATTATGTCTATTATATTGGTTATTATAATTGTTTCCAAATCTATTATGGTTATTATTATGATTATTATGATTATAAAGTTCCTTAGCATGATTGTGAGGGTTATTATGATCATTATTATTATTATTCTGGTTATTAAGGTTATTAAGATTATTATGGATGTAATAACGATTATTAGGTTATTTCCATGATTATTCTGTTTATTTTTACAATGTTATGATTATTACAGTTAGTATAACTATTACTATGATTATTACGTCTATTATGATTGTTCCTATGATTATTATGACTATTATTATGATTGTTATGATTGTTATGGTTATTGTGAGGGTTACTATGATTATAATGGTTGATAGCATAGTAATCATGATCATCATTCAGATTACTATAGCTATTACGATTAATACGATTATCATGGCTATTATAATGGTTATTATGGTTGTTTCCAAGTTTATTATGGTTATTGTCATGTTTATTATCACTATTATTATGATTGTTATGTTTGTTGTGAGTACTATGACGATTACTATGATTATAATTGTTGATAGCATGGTAATTATGATCATCAGTCAGATTAATATAGCTATTATGGTTATTATGGTTATTATGGTTATTATAATTGTTATTAGGGTTGTTTCCAAGTCTATTATGGTTATTATCATGATTATTATGATTATTATGTTTCTTAGTATGATTGTGAGGATTATTATGACCATTATTATGATAATTCTGGTTATTATGTTTGTTTAGATTATTATGTCTGTAATAACGATTATTAGGTTATTTCCTTGATTATTCTGTTTATTATTACGATGTTATGATTATTACAGTTAGTATAACTATTACTATGAATATTACGGCTATTATGATTGTGCTATGATTATTATGATTATTATTATGATTGTTATGATTGTTGTGGTTATTATGAGGGTTACTATGATTATAATGGTTGATGGCATAGAAATCATGATCATCATTCAGATTACTATAGCTATTATGATTAATACGGTTATCATGGCTATTATAATGGTTACTATGGTTGTTTCCAAGTTTATTATGGTTACTGTCATGTTTATTATCATTATTATTATGATTGTTATGTTTGTTGTGGGGTTTATGACGATTACTATGATTGTAATTGTTGGTAGCATGGTAATTATGATCATCATTCAGATTAGTATAACTATTATGATTATTATGGTTGTTATGGCTGTTTCCAAGTCTATTATGGTTATTATCATGATTATTATGATTATTATGTTTCTTAGCATGATTATGACGTATACTATGATCATCAATGAGATTCTTATGGTGATTACGACTATTACGATTATTATGGCAATAATAACGATTATTAGGTAATTTCTATGATCATTCTGTTTATTATTACGATGTTATGACTATTACGGTTAGTATAACTATTACTATGATTATTTCGACCTATTATGATTGTTGCTATGATAATTATGATTATTCCTATGATTGTTATGATTGTCGTGGTTATCATGACGATTACTATGAATATAATGGTTGATAGCATGGTTATTATGGTCATCATTCGGATTACTATGGCTGTTAAGATTATTATGGTTATTATGTCTATTATATTGGTTATTATGGCTGTTTCCAAGTCTATTATGGTTATTATCATGATTGTTATGATTATTATGTTTCTGAGCATGATTATGACGAATACTATGATCATCAATGACATTCCTATGGTGATTACGACTATTACGATTATTATGGCTATAATAACCATTATTAGGTTTTTTTCCTGATCATTCTGTTTATTATTACGATGTTATGACTATTACGGTTAGTATAACTATTACTATGATTATTACGGCTATTATGATTGTTGCTATGGTAATTATGATTATTATTATGATTTTTATGATTGTTGTGGTTATTATGACGATTACTATGATTATAATGGTTGATAGTATGGTAGTTATGATCATCAGTCAGATTAATATAGCTATAATGGTTATTATGGTTATTATGGCTATTATAATGGTTATTAGGGTTGTTTCCAAGTCTATTATGGTTATTATCATGATTATTATGATTATTATGTTTCCTAGTATGATTGTGAGAATTATTATGATCATTATTACGATTATTCTGGTTATAATGGCTATTAAGATTATTATGGTTGTAATAACGAGTATTAGGTTATTTCCATGATTATTCTGTATATTATAACGATGTTATGATTATTACAGTTAGTATAACGATTACTATGATTATTACGGCTATTATGATTGTAGCTATGATTGTTGTGGGTATTATGACGATTACTATGATTATAATGGTTGATAGCATGGTTATTATGGTCATCATTCGGATTACTATGGCTATTAAGATTATTATGGTTATTATGTCTATTATATTGGTTATTATGATCGTTTCCAAGTCTATTATGTTTATTATAATGATTATTATGATTATGATGTTGCTTAGAATTACTGTGAGGGTTATTATGATCATTAGAATTATTATTCTGGTTATTATGGTTATTAAGAGTATTATGGCTGTAATAACGATTATTAGGTTATTTGCATGATTATTCTGTATACTATAACGATGTTATGATTATTACAGTCAGTGTTACGATTACTATGATTATTACGTCTATTATGATTGTTCCTATGATTATTATGACTACTATTATGATTGTTATGATTGTTATGGTTATTGTGAGGGTTACTGTGATTATAATGGTTGATGGCATAGAAATCATGATCATCATTCAGATTACTATAGCTATTATGATTAATACGGTTATCATGGCTATTATAATGGTTATTATGGTTGTTTCCAAGTTTATTATGGTTATTGTCATGTTTATTATCATTATTATTATGATTGTTATGTTTGTTGTGGGGTTTATGACGACTACTATGATTATAATTGTTGATAGCATGGTAATTATGATCATCATTCAGTTTACTATAACTATTATGATTATTATGGTGGTTATGGCTAATATAATGGTTATTATGGTTGTTTCCATGTCTATTATGGTTATTATCATGATTATTATGATTATTATGTTTCTTAGTACGATTATGACGAGTATTAATATAAAAACTGAGATTCCTATGGCGATTACGACTATTACGATTATTATGGCTGTAATAACGATTGTTAGGTTATTTCCATGATTATTCTGTTTATTATTACGATATTATGATTATTACAGTTAGTGTAGCTATTACTATGACTATTACGGCTATTCTGACTGTTGCTATGATTATTATGATTATTCTTATGATTGTTATGATTGTTGTGGTTATTATGACGATTACTATGATTATAATGGTTGATAGCATGGTAATCATGATCATCATTCAGATTACTATAGCTATTATGATGAATATCATTATCAGGGCTATTATAATGGCTATTATGGTTGTTTCACGTTTATTATGGTTATTGTCATGTTTAATATCATTATTATTATGATTGTTATGTTTGTTGTGGGTATTATGACGATTACTATGATTATAATTATTGATAGCATGGTAATTATGATCATCAGTCAGATTAATATAGCTATTGTGGTTATTATGGTTATTATGGCTATTATAATGGTTATTAGGGTTGTTTCCAAGTCTATTATGTTTATTATCATGATTACTATGAGTATTATGTTTCTTAGTATGATTGTGAGAATTATTATGATCATTACTACGATTATTCCGGTTATTATGGTTGTTTAGATTATTATGTCTGTAATAACGATTATTAGGTTATTTCCTTGATTATTCTGTTTATTATTACGATGTTATGATTATTACAGTTAGTATAACTATTACTATGACTATTACGGCTATTATGATTGTGCTATGATTATTATGATTATTATTATGATTGTTATGATTGTTGTGGTTATTATGAGGGTTACTATGATTATAATGGTTGATGGCATAGAAATCATGATCATCATTCAGATTACTATAGCTATTATGATTAATACGGTTATCAAGGCTATTATAATGGTTACTATGGTTGTTTCCAAGTTTATTATGGTTATTGTCATGTTTATTATCATTATTATTATGATTGTTATGTTTGTTGTGGGGTTTATGACGATTACTATGACTATAATTGTTGATAGCATGGTAATTATGATCATCATTCAGATTAGTATAACTATTATGATTATTATGGTTGTTATGGCTAATATAATGGTTATTATGGCTGTTTCCAAGTCTATTATGGTTATTATCATGATTATTATGATTATTATGTTTCTTAGCATGATTATGACGAATACTATGATCATCAATGACATTCTTATGGTGATTACGACTATTACGATTATTATGGCTATAATAACCATTATTAGGTTTTTTTCCTGATCATTCTGTTTATTATTACGATGTTATGACTATTACGGTTAGTATAACTATTACTATGATTATTACGGCTATTATGATTGTTGCTATGGTAATTATGATTATTATTATGATTTTTATGATTGTTGTGGTTATTATGACGATTACTATGATTATAATGGCTGATAGTATGGTAGTTATGATCATCAGTCAGATTAATATAGCTATAATGGTTATTATGGTTATTATGGCTATTATAATGGTTATTAGGGTTGTTTCCAAGTCTATTATGGTTATTATCATGATTATTATGATTATTATGTTTCCTAGTATGATTGTGAGAATTATTATGATCATTATTACGATTATTCTGGTTATAATGGCTATTAAGATTATTATGGTTGTAATAACGAGTATTAGGTCATTTCCATGATTATTCTGTATATTATAACGATGTTATCATTATTACAGTTAGTATAACGATTACTACGATTATTACGGCTATTATGATTGTTGCTATGATTGTTATGATTGTTGTGGGTATTATGACGATTACTATGATTATAATGGTTGATAGCATGGTTATTACGGTCATCATTCGGATTACTATGGCTATTAAGATTATTATGGTTATTATGTCTATTATATTGGTTATTATGATCGTTTCCAAGTCTATTATGTTTATTATAATGATTATTATGATTATGATGTTGCTTAGAATTACTGTGAGGGTTATTATGATCATTACTATTATTATTCTGGTTATTATGGTTATTAAGATTATTATGGCTGTAATAACGATTATTAGGTTATTTGCATGATTATTCTGTATATTATAACGGTGTTATGATTATTACGGTCAGTGTAACGATTGCTATGATTATCACGGCTATTATGATTGTTGCTATGATAATTATGATTATAATTATGATTGTCATGATTGTTGTGGTTATCATGACGATTACTATGATTATATTGGTTGATAGCATGGTTACTGTGATCATCATACAGATTACTATAGCTATTATGATTATTATGGTTATTATGGCTATTATATTGGTTGTTATGGTTGTTTCCATGTCTATTATGGTTATTATCATGATTATGATGATTATTATGTTTCTTAGTACGATTATGACGAATATTAAGATAATCACTGAGATTATTATGGCGATTACGACTATTACGATTATTATGGCTGTAATAACGATTATTAGGTTATTTCCATCATTATTCTGTTTATTATTACGATATTATGATTATTACAGTTAGTATAGCAATTACTATGACTATTACGGCTATTCTGACTGTTGCTGTGATTATTATGATTATTCTTATGATTGTTATGATTGTTGTGGTTATTATGACGATTACTATGATTATAATGGTTGATAGCATGGTAATCATGATCATCATTCAGATTACTATAGCTATTATGATGAATATCATTATCAGGGCTATTATAATGGCTATTATGGTTGTTTCCACGTTTATTATGGTTATTGTCATGTTTATTATCATTATTATTATGATTGTTATGTTTGTTGTGGGTATTATGACGATTACTATGATTATAATTATTGATAGCATAGAAATTATGATCATCAGTCAGATTAATATAGCTATTATGGTTATTATGGTTATTATGGCTATTATAATGGTTATTAGGGTTGTTTCCAAGTCTATTATGGTTATTATCATGATTATTATGATTATTATGTTTCCTAGTATGATTGTGAGAATTATTATGATCATTATTACGATTATTCTGGTTATAATGGCTATTAAGATTATTATGGTTGTAATAACGAGTATTAGGTCATTTCCATGATTATTCTGTATATTATAACGATGTTATCATTATTACAGTTAGTATAACGATTACTACGATTATTACGGCTATTATGATTGTTGCTATGATTGTTATGATTGTTGTGGGTATTATGACGATTACTATGATTATAATGGTTGATAGCATGGTTATTACGGTCATCATTCGGATTACTATGGCTATTAAGATTATTATGGTTATTATGTCTATTATATTGGTTATTATGATCGTTTCCAAGTCTATTATGTTTATTATAATGATTATTATGATTATGATGTTGCTTAGAATTACTGTGAGGGTTATTATGATCATTACTATTATTATTCTGGTTATTATGGTTATTAAGATTATTATGGCTGTAATAACGATTATTAGGTTATTTGCATGATTATTCTGTATATTATAACGGTGTTATGATTATTACGGTCAGTGTAACGATTACTATGATTATCACGGCTATTATGATTGTTGCTATGATAATTATGATTATAATTATGATTGTCATGATTGTTGTGGTTATCATGACGATTACTATGATTATATTGGTTGATAGCATGGTTACTGTGATCATCATACAGATTACTATAGCTATTATGATTATTATGGTTATTATGGCTATTATATTGGTTGTTATGGTTGTTTCCATGTCTATTATGGTTATTATCATGATTATGATGATTATTATGTTTCTTAGTACGATTATGACGAATATTAAGATAATCACTGAGATTATTATGGCGATTACGACTATTACGATTATTATGGCTGTAATAACGATTATTAGGTTATTTCCATCATTATTCTGTTTATTATTACGATATTATGATTATTACAGTTAGTATAGCAATTACTATGACTATTACGGCTATTCTGACTGTTGCTGTGATTATTATGATTATTCTTATGATTGTTATGATTGTTGTGGTTATTATGACGATTACTATGATTATAATGGTTGATAGCATGGTAATCATGATCATCATTCAGATTACTATAGCTATTATGATGAATATCATTATCAGGGCTATTATAATGGCTATTATGGTTGTTTCCACGTTTATTATGGTTATTGTCATGTTTATTATCATTATTATTATGATTGTTATGTTTGTTGTGGGTATTATGACGATTACTATGATTATAATTATTGATAGCATAGAAATTATGATCATCAGTCAGATTAATATAGCTATTATGGTTATTATGGTTATTATGGCTATTATAATGGTTATTAGGGTTGTTTCCAAGTCTATTATGGTTATTATCATGATTATTATGATTATTATGTTTCCTAGTATGATTGTGAGAATTATTATGATCATTATTACGATTATTCTGGTTATAATGGCTATTAAGATTATTATGGTTGTAATAACGAGTATTAGGTCATTTCCATGATTATTCTGTATATTATAACGATGTTATCATTATTACAGTTAGTATAACGATTACTACGATTATTACGGCTATTATGATTGTTGCTATGATTGTTATGATTGTTGTGGGTATTATGACGATTACTATGATTATAATGGTTGATAGCATGGTTATTACGGTCATCATTCGGATTACTATGGCTATTAAGATTATTATGGTTATTATGTCTATTATATTGGTTATTATGATCGTTTCCAAGTCTATTATGTTTATTATAATGATTATTATGATTATGATGTTGCTTAGAATTACTGTGAGGGTTATTATGATCATTACTATTATTATTCTGGTTATTATGGTTATTAAGATTATTATGGCTGTAATAACGATTATTAGGTTATTTCCATGATTATTCTGTATATTATAACGATGTTATGGTTATTACAGTCAGTGTAACGATTACTATGATTATCACGGCTATTATGATTGTTGCTATGATAATTATGATTATAATTATGATTGTCATGATTGTTGTGGTTATCATGACGATTACTATGATTATATTGGTTGATAGCATGGTTACTATGATCATCATACAGATTACTATAGCTATTATGGTTATTATGGTTATTATGGCTATTATAATGGTTATTAGGGTTGTTTCCAAGTCTATTATGGTTATTTTCATGATTATTGTGATTGTGATGTTTTTTAGTATGATTGTGAGGATTATTATGACCATTATTGTGGTTATTCTGCTTATTATGGTTATTAAGAATTATATGGCTGTAATAACGATTATTAGGCTATTTGCATGATTATTCTGTTTATCATTACGATGTTATGATAATTACAGTCAGTATAACCATTACCATGATTATTACGGCTATTATGATTGTGCTATGATTATTATGATTATTATTATGATTGTTATGATTGTTGTGGTTATTATGAGGGTTACTATGATTATAATGGTTGATGGCATAGAAATCATGATCATCATTCAGATTACTATAGCTATTATGATTAATACGGTTATCAAGGCTATTATAATGGTTACTATGGTTGTTTCCAAGTTTATTATGGTTATTGTCATGTTTATTATCATTATTATTATGATTGTTATGTTTTTTGTGGGGTTTATGACGATTACTATGATTATAATTGTTCCTAGCATGGTAATTATGATCATCATTCAGATTAGTATAACTATTATGATTATTATGGTTGTTATGGCTAATGTAATGGTTATTATGGCTGTTTCCAAGTCTATTATGGTTATTATCATGATTATTATGATTATTATGTTTCTTAGCATGATTATGACGTATACTATGATCATCAATGACATTCTTATGGTGATTACGACTATTACGATTATTATGGCAATAATAACGATTATTAGGTAATTTCTATGATCATTCTGTTTATTATTACGATGATATGACTATTACGGTTAGTATAACTATTACTATGATTATTACGACCTATTATGATTGTTGCTATGATAATTATGATTATACCTATGATTGTTATGATTGTCGTGGTTATCATGACGATTACTATGATTATAATGGTTGATAGCATGGTTATTATGGTCATCATTCGGATTACTATGGCTGTTAAGATTATTATGGTTATTATGTCTATTATATTGGTTATTATGGCTGTTTCCAAGTCTATTATGGTTATTATCATGATTGTTATGATTATTATGTTTCTGAGCATGATTATGACGGATACCATGATCATCAATGACATTCTTATGGTGATTACGACTATTACGATTATTATGGCTATAATAACCATTATTAGGTTTTTTTCCTGATCATTCTGTTTATTATTACGATGTTATGACTATTACGGTTAGTATAACTATTACTATGATTATTACGGCTATTATGATTGTTGCTATGGTAATTATGATTATTATTATGATTATTATGACTGTTGTGGTTATTATGACGATTACTATGATTATAATGGTTGATAGTATGGTAGTTATGATCATCAGTCAGATTAATATAGCTATAATGGTTATTATGGTTATTATGGCTATTATAATGGTTATTAGGGTTGTTTCCAAGTCTATTATGGTTATTATCATGATTATTATGATTATTATGTTTCCTAGTATGATTGTGAGAATTATTATGATCATTGTTACGATTATTCTGGTTATAATGGCTATTAAGGTTATTATGGTTGTAATAACGAGTATTAGGTCATTTCCATGATTATTCTGTATATTATAACGATGTTATCATTATTACAGTTAGTATAACGATTACTACGATTATTACGGCTATTATGATTGTTGCTATGATTGTTATGATTGTTGTGGGTATTATGACGATTACTATGATTATAATGGTTGATAGCATGGTTATTATGGTCATCATTCGGATTACTATGGCTATTAAGATTATTATGGTTATTATGTCTATTATATTGGTTATTATGATCGTTTCCAAGTCTATTATGTTTATTATAATGATTATTATGATTATGATGTTGCTTAGAATTACTGTGAGGGTTATTATGATCATTACTATTATTATTCTGGTTATTATGGTTATTAAGATTATTATGGCTGTAATAACGATTATTAGGTTATTTGCATGATTATTCTGTATATTATAACGATGTTATGATTATTACGGTCAGTGTAACGATTACTATGATTATCACGGCTATTATGATTGTTGCTATGATAATTATGATTATAATTATGATTGTCATGATTGTTGTGGTTATCATGACGATTACTATGATTATATTGGTTGATAGCATGGTTACTATGATCATCATACAGATTACTATAGCTATTATGATTATTATGGGTATTATGGCTATTATAATGGTTGTTATGGTTGTTTCCATGTCTATTATGGTTATTATCATGATTATTATGATTATTATGTTTCTTAGTACGATTATGACGAATATTAAGATAATCACTGAGATTCTTATGGCGATTACGACTATTACGATTATTATGGCTGTAATAACGATTATTAGGTTATTTCCATGATTATTCTGTTTATTATTACGATATTATGATTATTACAGTTAGTATAGCAATTACTATGACTATTACGGCTATTCTGGCTGTTGCTATGATTATTATGATTATTCTTATGATTGTTATGATTGTTGTGGTTATTATGACGATTACTATGATTATAATGGTTGATAGCATGGTAATCATGATCATCATTCAGATTACTATATCTATTATGATGAATATCATTATCAGGGCTATTATAATGGCTATTATGGTTGTTTCCACGTTTATTATGGTTATTGTCATGTTTATTATCATTACTATTATGATTGTTATGTTTGTTGTGGGTATTATGACGATTACTATGATTATAATTATTGATAGCATAGAAATTATGATCATCAGTCAGATTAATATAGCTATTATGGTTATTATGGTTATTATGGCTATTATAATGGTTATGAGGGTTGTTTCCAAGTCTATTATGTTTATTATCATGATTACTATGATTATTATGTTTCTTAGTATGATTGTGAGAATTATTATGATCATTACTACGATTATTCTGGTTATAATGGTTATTAAGATTATTATGTCTGTAATAACGATTATTAGGTTATTTCCATGATTATTCTGTATATTATAACGATGTTATGATTATTACAGTTAGTATAACGATTACTATGATTATTACGGCTATTATGATTGTTGCTATGATTGTTATGATTGTTGTGGGTATTATGACGATTACTATGATTATAATGGTTGATAGCATGGTTATTATGGTCATCATTCGGATTACTATGGCGATTAAGATTATTTTGGTTATTATGTCTATTATATTGGTTATTATGATCGTTTCCAAGTCTATTATGTTTATTATAATGATTATTATGATTATAATGTTGCTTAGTATTACTGTGAGGGTTATTATGATCATTACTATTATTATTCTGGTTATTATGGTTATTAAGATTATTATGGCTGTAATAACGATTATTAGGTTATTTCCATGATTATTCTGTATATTATAACGATGTTATGGTTATTACAGTCAGTGTAACGATTACTATGATTATCACGGCTATTATGATTGTTGCTATGATAATTATGATTATAATTATGATTGTCATGATTGTTGTGGTTATCATGACGATTACTATGATTATATTGGTTGATAGCATGGTTACTATGATCATCATACAGATTACTATAGCTATTATGGTTATTATGGTTATTATGGCTATTATAATGGTTATTAGGGTTGTTTCCAAGTCTATTATGGTTATTTTCATGATTATTGTGATTGTGATGTTTTTTAGTATGATTGTGAGGATTATTATGACCATTATTGTGGTTATTCTGCTTATTATGGTTATTAAGAATTATATGGCTGTAATAACGATTATTAGGCTATTTGCATGATTATTCTGTTTATCATTACGATGTTATGATAATTACAGTCAGTATAACCATTACCATGATTATTACGGCTATTATGATTGTGCTATGATTATTATGATTATTATTATGATTGTTATGATTGTTGTGGTTATTATGAGGGTTACTATGATTATAATGGTTGATGGCATAGAAATCATGATCATCATTCAGATTACTATAGCTATTATGATTAATACGGTTATCAAGGCTATTATAATGGTTACTATGGTTGTTTCCAAGTTTATTATGGTTATTGTCATGTTTATTATCATTATTATTATGATTGTTATGTTTTTTGTGGGGTTTATGACGATTACTATGATTATAATTGTTCCTAGCATGGTAATTATGATCATCATTCAGATTAGTATAACTATTATGATTATTATGGTTGTTATGGCTAATGTAATGGTTATTATGGCTGTTTCCAAGTCTATTATGGTTATTATCATGATTATTATGATTATTATGTTTCTTAGCATGATTATGACGTATACTATGATCATCAATGACATTCTTATGGTGATTACGACTATTACGATTATTATGGCAATAATAACGATTATTAGGTAATTTCTATGATCATTCTGTTTATTATTACGATGATATGACTATTACGGTTAGTATAACTATTACTATGATTATTACGACCTATTATGATTGTTGCTATGATAATTATGATTATACCTATGATTGTTATGATTGTCGTGGTTATCATGACGATTACTATGATTATAATGGTTGATAGCATGGTTATTATGGTCATCATTCGGATTACTATGGCTGTTAAGATTATTATGGTTATTATGTCTATTATATTGGTTATTATGGCTGTTTCCAAGTCTATTATGGTTATTATCATGATTGTTATGATTATTATGTTTCTGAGCATGATTATGACGGATACCATGATCATCAATGACATTCTTATGGTGATTACGACTATTACGATTATTATGGCTATAATAACCATTATTAGGTTTTTTTCCTGATCATTCTGTTTATTATTACGATGTTATGACTATTACGGTTAGTATAACTATTACTATGATTATTACGGCTATTATGATTGTTGCTATGGTAATTATGATTATTATTATGATTATTATGACTGTTGTGGTTATTATGACGATTACTATGATTATAATGGTTGATAGTATGGTAGTTATGATCATCAGTCAGATTAATATAGCTATAATGGTTATTATGGTTATTATGGCTATTATAATGGTTATTAGGGTTGTTTCCAAGTCTATTATGGTTATTATCATGATTATTATGATTATTATGTTTCCTAGTATGATTGTGAGAATTATTATGATCATTGTTACGATTATTCTGGTTATAATGGCTATTAAGGTTATTATGGTTGTAATAACGAGTATTAGGTCATTTCCATGATTATTCTGTATATTATAACGATGTTATCATTATTACAGTTAGTATAACGATTACTACGATTATTACGGCTATTATGATTGTTGCTATGATTGTTATGATTGTTGTGGGTATTATGACGATTACTATGATTATAATGGTTGATAGCATGGTTATTATGGTCATCATTCGGATTACTATGGCTATTAAGATTATTATGGTTATTATGTCTATTATATTGGTTATTATGATCGTTTCCAAGTCTATTATGTTTATTATAATGATTATTATGATTATGATGTTGCTTAGAATTACTGTGAGGGTTATTATGATCATTACTATTATTATTCTGGTTATTATGGTTATTAAGATTATTATGGCTGTAATAACGATTATTATGTTATTTGCATGATTATTCTGTATATTATAACGATGTTATGATTATTACGGTCAGTGTAACGATTACTATGATTATCACGGCTATTATGATTGTTGCTATGATAATTATGATTATAATTATGATTGTCATGATTGTTGTGGTTATCATGACGATTACTATGATTATATTGGTTGATAGCATGGTTACTATGATCATCATACAGATTACTATAGCTATTATGATTATTATGGGTATTATGGCTATTATAATGGTTGTTATGGTTGTTTCCATGTCTATTATGGTTATTATCATGATTATTATGATTATTATGTTTCTTAGTACGATTATGACGAATATTAAGATAATCACTGAGATTCTTATGGCGATTACGACTATTACGATTATTATGGCTGTAATAACGATTATTAGGTTATTTCCATGATTATTCTGTTTATTATTACGATATTATGATTATTACAGTTAGTATAGCAATTACTATGACTATTACGGCTATTCTGACTGTTGCTATGATTATTATGATTATTCTTATGATTGTTATGATTGTTGTGGTTATTATGACGATTACTATGATTATAATGGTTGATAGCATGGTAATCATGATCATCATTCAGATTACTATATCTATCATGATGAATATCATTATCAGGGCTATTATAATGGCTATTATGGTTGTTTCCACGTTTATTATGGTTATTGTCATGTTTATTATCATTATTATTATGATTTTTATGTTTGTTGTGGGTATTATGACGATTACTATGATTATAATTATTGATAGCATAGAAATTATGATCATCAGTCAGATTAATATAGCTATTATGGTTATTATGGTTATTATGGCTATTATAATGGTTATTAGGGTTGTTTCCAAGTCTATTATGTTTATTATCATGATTACTATGATTATTATGTTTCTTAGTATGATTGTGAGAATTATTATGATCATTACTACGATTATTCTGGTTATAATGGTTATTAAGATTATTATGTCTGTAATAACGATTATTAGGTTATTTCCATGATTATTCTGTATATTATAACGATGTTATGATTATTACAGTTAGTATAACGATTACTATGATTATCACGGCTATTATGACTGTTGCTATGATAATTATGATTATAATTATGATTGTCATGATTGTTGTGGTTATCATGACGATTACTATGATTATATTGGTTGATAGCATGGTTACTATGACCATCATACAGATTACTACAGCTATTATGGTTATTATGGTTATTATGGCTATTATAATGGTTATTAGGGTTGTTTCCAAGTCTATTATGGTTATTATCATGATTACTATGATTATTATGTTTCTTAGTATGATTGTGAGAATTATTATGATCACTATTACGATTATTCTGGTTAGATTGGCTATTAAGATTATTATGGTTGTAATAACGAGTATTAGGTTATTTCCATGATTATTCTGTATATTATAACGATGTTATGATTATTACAGTTAGTATAACGATTACTATGATTATTACGGCTATTATGATTGTTGCTATGATTGTTATGATTGTTGTGGGTATTATGACGATTACTATGATTATAATGGTTGATAGCATGGTTATTATGGTCATCATTCGGATTACTATGGCTATTAAGATTATTTTGGTTATTATGTCTATTATATTGGTTATTATGATCGTTTCCAAGTCTATTATGTTTATTATAATGATTATTATGATTATAATGTTGCTTAGTATTACTGTGAGGGTTATTATGATCATTACTATTATTATTCTGGTTATTATGGTTATTAAGATTATTATGGCTGTAATAACGATTATTAGGTTATTTCCATGATTATTCTGTATATTATAATGATGTTATGGTTATTACAGTCAGTGTAACGATTACTATGATTATCACGGCTATTATGATTGTTGCTATGATAATTATGATTATAATTATGATTGTCATGATTGTTGTGGTTATCATGACGATTACTATGATTATATTGGTTGATAGCATGGGTACTATGATCATCATACAGATTACTATAGCTATTATGGTTATTATGGTTAATATGGCTGTTATAATGGTTATTAGGGTTGTTTCCAAGTCTATTATGGTTATTATCATGATTATTATGGTTATGATGTTTTTTAGTATGATTGTGAGGATTATTATGACCATTATTATGTTTATTCTGCTTATTATGGTTATTAAGAATTATATGGCTGTAATAACGATTATTAGGCTATTTGCATGATTATTCTGTTTATCATTACGATGTTATGATAATTACAGTCAGTATAAACATTACCATGATTATTACGTCTATTATGATTGTTCCTATGATTACTATGTCTATTACTATGATTGTTATGATTGTTGTGGTTATTATGACGATTACCATGATTATAATTGTTGATAGCATGGTAATTATGATCATCAGTCAGATTACTATAGTTATTATGGTTATTATGGTTATTATGGCTATTATAATGGTTATTAGGGTTGTTTCCAAGTCTATTATGGTTACTATCATGATTATTATGATTATTATGTTTCTTAGTATGATTGTGAGGATTATTATGATCATTATTATGATAATTCTGGTTATTATGGTTGTTTAGATTATTATGTCTGTAATAACGTTTATTAGGTTATTTCCTTGATTACTCTGTTTATTATTACGATGTTATGATTATTACAGTTAGTATAACTACTACTATGACTATTTCGGCTATTATGATTGTGCTATGATTATTATGATTATTATTATGATTCTTATGATTGTTGTGGTTATTATGAGGGTTACTATGATTATAATGGTTGATGGCATAGAAATCATGATCATCATTCAGATTACTATAGCTATTATGATTAATACGGTTATCATGGCTATTATAATGGTTATTATGGTTGTTTCCAAGTTTATTATGGTTATTGTCATGTTTATTATCATTATTATTATGATTGTTATGTTTGTTGTGGGGTTTATGACGATTGCTATGATTATAATTGTTGATAGCATGGTAATTATGATCATCATTCAGATTACTATAACTATTATGATTATTATGGTGGTTATGGCTAATATAATGGTTATTATGGTTGTTTCCATGTCTATTATGGTTATTATCATGATTATTATGATTATTATGTTTCTTAGTACGATTATGACGAGTATTAAGATAATCACTGAGATTCTTATGGCGATTACGACTATTACGATTATTATGGCTATAATAACGGTTATTAGGTTATTTCCATGATTAATCTGTTTATTATTACAATGTTATGATTATTACAGTTAGTATAACTATTACTATGATTATTACGTCTATTATGATTGTTGCTATGATTATTATCACTATTAGTATGATTGTTATGACTGTTGTGGTTATTATGACGATTACCATGATTATAATGGTTGCTAGCATGGTTATTATGATCATAATTCAGGTTACTATAGCTGTTATGATTATTATGTTTATTATGTCTATTATATTGGTTATTATAATTGTTTCCAAGTCTATTATGGTTATTATTATGATTATTATGATTATAAAGTTCCTTAGCATGATTGTGAGGGTTATTATGATCATTATTATTATTATTCTGGTTATTAAGGTTATTAAGATTATTATGGATGTAATAACGATTATTAGGTTATTTCCATGATTATTCTGTTTATTTTTACAATGTTATGATTACTACAGTTAGTATAACTATTACTATGATTATTACGTCTATTATGATTGTTCCTATGATTATTATGACTATTATTATGATTGTTATGATTGTTGTGGTTATTGTGAGGGTTACTATGATTATAATGGTTGATAGCATGGTAATCATGATCATCATTCAGATTACTATAGCTATTACGATTAATACGGTTATCATGGCTATTATAATGGTTATTATGGTTGTTTCCAAGTTTATTATGGTTATTGTCATGTTTATTATCACTATTATTATGATTGTTATGTTTGTTGTGGGTACTATGACGATTACTATGATTATAATTGTTGATAGCATGGTAATTATGATCATCAGTCAGATTAATATAGCTATTA
Source organism: Calliopsis andreniformis (assembly GCF_051401765.1). Lineage (NCBI taxonomy): Eukaryota > Metazoa > Arthropoda > Insecta > Hymenoptera > Andrenidae > Calliopsis > Calliopsis andreniformis. Next base: position 362,326 of record NW_027480705.1, on the reverse strand, counting down.
TGGTTATTATGGTTATTATGGTTATTATAATTGTTATTAGGGTTGTTTCCAAGTCTATTATGGTTATTATCATGATTATTATGATTATTATGTTTCTTAGTACGATTATGACGAATATTAAGATAAAAACTGAGATTCGTATTTCGATTACGACTATTACGATTATTATGGCTGTAGTAACGATTATTAGGTTATTTCCATGATTATTCTGTTTATTATTACGATATTATGATTATTACAGTTAGTATAGCTATTACTATGACTATTACGGCTATTCTGACTGTTGCTATGATTATTATGATTATTCTTATGATTGTTATGATTGTTGTGGTTATTATGACGATTACTATGATTATAATGGTTGATAGCATGGTAATCATGATCATCATACAGATTACTATAGCTATTATGATGAATATCATTATCAGGGCTATTATAATGGCTATTATGGTTGTTTCCACGTTTATTATGGTTATTGTCATGTTTACTATCATTATTATTATGATTGTTATGTTTGTTGTGGGTATTATGACGATTACTATGATTATAATTATTGATAGCATGGTAATTATGATCATCAGTCAGATTAATATAGCTATTATGGTTATTATGGTTATTATGGCTATTATAATGGTTATTAGGGTTGTTTCCAAGTCTATTATGGTTACTATCATGATTATTATGATTATTATGTTTCTTAGTATGATTGTGAGGATTATTATGATCATTATTATGATAATTCTGGTTATTATGGTTGTTTTGATTATTATGCCTGTAATAACGATTATTAGGTTATTTCCTTGATTATTCTGTTTATTATTACGATGTTATGATTATTACAGTTAGTATAACTATTACTATGACTATTACGGCTATTATGATTGTGCTATGATTATTATGATTATTATTATGATTGTTATGATTGTTGTGGTTATTATGAGGGTTACTATGATTATAATGGTTGATGGCATAGAAATCATGATCATCATTCAGATTACTATAGCTATTATGATTAATACGGTTATCATGGCTATTATAATGGTTATTATGGTTGTTTCCAAGTTTATTATGGTTATTGTCATGTTTATTATCATTATTATTATGATTGTTATGTTTGTTGTGGGGTATATGACGATTACTATGATTATAATTGTTGATAGCATGGTAATTATGATCATCATTCAGATTACTATAACTATTATGATTATTATGTTTGTTATGGCTAATATAATGGTCATTATGGCTGTTTCCAAGTCTATTATGGTTATTATCATGATTATTATGATTATTATGTTTCTTAGCATGATTATGACGAATACTATGATCATCAATGACATTCTTGTGGTGATTACGACTATTACGATTATTATGGCTATAATAACCATTATTAGGTTTTTTTCCTGATCATTCTGTTTATTATTACGATGTTATGACTATTACGGTTAGTATAACTATTACTATGATTATTACGGCTATTATGATTGTTGCTATGATTATTATGACTATTAGTATGATTGTTATGACTGTTGTGGTTATTATGAGAGTTACTATGATTATAATGGTTGATGGCATAGAAATCATGATCATCATTCAGATTACTATAGCTATTATGATTAATACGGTTATCATGGCTATTATAATGGTTATTATGGTTGTTTCCAAGTCTATTATGGTTATTATCATGATTGTTATGATTATTATGTTTCTGAGCATGATTATGACGAATACTATGATCATCACTGAGATTCTTACGGCGATTACGACTATTGCGATTATTATGGCTATAGTAACGATTATTAGGTTTTTTTCCTGATTATTCTGTTTTTTATTACGATGTTATGATTATTACTGTCAGTATAACTATTACTATGATTATTACGTCTATTATGATTGTTCCTATGATTATTATGACTATTATTATGATTGTTATGATTGTTGTGGTTATCATGATTATTACTATGATTATAATGGATAATAGCATCGTTATTATGGTCATCATTCGGATTACTATGGCTATTAAGATTACTATGGTTATTATGGCTATTATAATGGTTATTATGATCGTTTCCATGTCTATTAAGGTTATTATTATGATTATTATGATTATAATGTATCATAGTATGTTTGCGATGATTATTACGATCATTATGATGATTATTCTGGTTATTATGGTTATTAAGATTATTATGGCTGTAATATTGTTTATTAGGTTATTTCCATGATTATTCTGTTTATTATTACGATGTTATGATTATTACAGTCACTATAACTATTACTATAATTATTGCGTCTATTATGATTGTTGCTATGATTATTATGATTATTATTATGATTGTTAAGATTGTTGTGGTTATTATGACGATTACTATGATTATAATGGTTGATAGTATGGTAGTTATGATCATCAGTCAGATTAATATAGCTATAATGGTTATTATGGTTATTATGGCTATTATAATGGTTATTAGGGTTGTTTCCAAGTCTATTATGGTTATTATCATGATTATTATGATTATTATGTTTCCTAGTATGATTGTGAGAATTATTATGATCATTACTACGATTATTCTGGTTATAATGGTTATTAAGATTATTATGTCTGTAATAACGATTATTAGGTTATTTCCATGATTATTCTGTATATTATAACGATGTTATGATTATTACAGCCAGTATAACTATTACTATGATTATTACGTCTATTATGACTGTTGCTATAATTATTATGATTATTATTATGATTGTTGTGGTTATTATGACGATTACTATGATTATAATGGTTGATAGCATGGTTATTATGGTCATCATTCGGATTACTATGGCTATTAAGATTATTATGGTTATTATGTCTATTATATTGGTTATTATGATCGTTTCCAAGTCTATTATGTTTATTATAATGATTATTATGATTATAATGTTGCTTAGTATTACTGTGAGGGTTATTATGATCATTACTATTATTATTCTGGTTATTATGGTTATTAAGATTATTATGCGTGTAATAACGATTATTAGGTTATTTGCATGATTATTCTGTATATTATAACGATGTTATGATTATTGCGGTCAGTGTAACGATTACTATGGTTATCACGGCTATTATGATTGTTGCTATGATAATTATGATTATAATTATGATTGTGATGATTGTTGTGGTTATCATGACGATTACTATGATTATATTGGTTGATAGCATGGTTACTATGATCATCATACAGATTACTATAGCTATTATGGTTATTATGGTTATTATGGCTGTTATTATGGTTATTAGGGTTGTTTCCAAGTCTATTATGGTTATTATTATGATTATTATGATTATGATGTTTTTTAGTATGATTGTGAGGATTATTATGACCATTATTATGGTTATTCTGCTTATTATGGTTATTAAGAATTATATGGCTGTAATAACGATTATTAGGCTATTTGCATGATTATTCTGTTTATCATTACGATGTTATGATCATTACAGTTAGTATAACTACTACTATGACTATTACGGCTGTTATGATTGTGCTATGATTATTATGATTATTATTATGATTGTTATGATTGTTGTGGTTATTATGAGGGTTACTATGATTATAATGGTTGATGGCATAGAAATCATGATCATCATTCAGATTACTATAGCTATTATGATTAATACGGTTATCATGGCTATTATAATGGTTATTATGGTTGTTTCCAAGTTTATTACGGTTATTGTCATGTTTATTATCGTTATTATTATGATTGTTATGTTTGTTGTGGGGTTTATGACGATTACGATGATTATAATTGTTGATAGCATGGTAATAATGATCATCATTCAGATTACTATAACTATTATGATTATTATGGCTTTTATGGCTAATATAATGGTTATTATGGCTGTTTCCAAGTCTATTATGGTTATTATCATGATTATTATGATTATTATGTTTCTTAGCATGATTATGACGAATACTATGATCATGAATGACATTCTTATGGTGATTACGACTATTACGATTATTATGGCAATAATAACGATTATTAGGTAATTTCTATGATCATTCTGTTTATTATTACGATGTTATGACTATTACGGTTAGTGTAACTATTACTATGATTATTACGGCTATTATGATTGTTGCTATGGTAATTATGATTATTATTATGATTTTTATGATTGTTGTGGTTATTATGACGATTACTATGATTATAATGGTTGATAGTATGGTAGTTATGATCATCAGTCAGATTAATATAGCTATAATGGTTATTATGGTTATTATGGCTATTATAATGGTTATTAGGGTTGTTTCCAAGTCTATTATGGTTATTATCATGATTATTATGATTATTATGTTTCCTAGTATGATTGTGAGAATTATTATGATCATTATTACGATTATTCTGGTTATAATGGCTATTAAGATTATTATGGTTGTAATAACGAGTATTAGGTTATTTCCATGATTATTCTGTATATTATAACGATGTTATGATTATTACAGTTAGTATAACGATTACTATGATTATTACGGCTATTATGATTGTTGCTATGATTGTTATGATTGTTGTGGGTATTATGACGATTACTATGATTATAATGGTTGATAGCATGGTTATTATGATCATCATTCAGATTACTATAACTATTATGATTATTACGGTTGTTATGGCTATTATAATAGTTATTGTGGCTGTTTCCAAGTCTATTATGGTTATTATCATAATTATTATGATTATTATGTTTCTGAGCATGATTATGACGAATACTATGATCATCAATGACATTCTTATGGTGATTACGACTATTACGATTATTAAGGCTATAATAACCATTATTAGGTTTTTTTCCTGATCATTCTGTTTATTATTACGATGTTATGACTATTACGGTTAGTATAACTATTACTATGATTATTACGGCTGTTATGATTGTTGCTATGGTAATTATGATTATTATTATGATTTTTATGGCTGTTGTGGTTATTATGACGATTACTATGATTATAATGGTTGATAGTATGGTAGTTATGATCATCAGTCAGATTAATATAGCTATAATGGTTATTATGGCTATTATAATGGTTATTAGGGTTGTTTCCAAGTCTATTATGGTTATTATCATGATTATTATGATTATTATGTTTCCTAGTATGATTGTGAGTTTTATTATGATCATTCTTACGATTATTCTGGTTATAATGGCTATTAAGATTATTATGGCTGTAATAACGAGTATTAGGTTATTTCCATGCTTATTCTGTATATTATAACGATGTTATGATTATTACAGTTAGTATAACGATTACTATGATTATTACGGCTATTATGATTGTTGCTATGATTGTTATGATTGTTGTGGGTATTATGACGATTACTATGATTATAATGGTTGATAGCATGGTTATTATGATCATCATTCAGATTACTATAACTATTATGATTATTACGGTTGTTATGGCTATTATAATGGTTATTGTGGCTGTTTCCAAGTCTATTATGGTTATTATCATGATTATTATGATTATTATGTTTCTGAGCATGATTATGACGAATACTATGATCATCAATGACATTCTTATGGTGATTACGACTATTACGATTATTATGGCTGTAATAACCATTATTAGGTTTTTTTCCTGATCATTCTGTTTATTATTACGATGTTATGACTATTACGGTTAGTATAACTATTACTATGATTATTACGGCTATTATGATTGTTGCTATGGTAATTATGATTATTATAATGATTTTTATGACTGTTGTGGTTATTATGACGATTACTATGATTATAATGGTTGATAGCATGGTTATTATGGTCATCATTCGGATTACTATGGCTATTAAGATTATTATGGTTATTATGTCTATTATATTGGTTATTATGATCGTTTCCAAGTCTATTATGTTGATTATAATGATTATTATGATTATAATGTTGCTTAGTATTACTGTGAGGGTTATTATGATCATTACTATTATTATTCTGGTTATTATGGTTATTAAGATTATTATGGCTGTAATAACGGTTATTAGGTTATTTGCATGATTATTCTGTATATTATAACGATGTTATGATTATTACGGTCAGTGTAACGATTACTATGATTATCACGGCTATTATGATTGTTGCTATGATAATTATGATTATAATTATGATTGTCATGATTGTTGTGGTTATCATGACGATTACTATGATTATATTGGTTGATAGCATGGTAATCATGATCATCATTCAGATTACTATAGCTATTATGATGAATATCATTATCAGGGCTATTATAATTGTTATTATGGTTGTTTCCAAGTTTATTATGGTTATTGTCATGTTTATTATCATTATTATTATGATTGATATGTTTGTTGTGGTTATTATGACGATTACTATGATTATAATTGTTGATAGCACGATAATTATGATCATCAGTCAGATTACTATAGCTATTATGGTTATTATGGTTATTATGGCTGTTATAATGGTTATTAGGGTTGTTTCCAAGTCTATTATGGTTATTATCATGATTATTATGATTATTATGTTTCTTAGTATGATTGTGAAGATTATTATGATCATCACTGAGATTCTTATGGTGATTACGACTATTATGATTATTATGGCTATAATAACGATTATTAGGCTATTTCCATGATTATTCTGTTTATTATTACAATGTTATGGTTGCTACAGTTAGTATAACTATTACTATGGTAATTACGTCTATTATGATTTTTGCTATGATTATTATGACTATTATTATGATTGTTATGATTTTTGTGGTTATTATGACGATTACTATGATTATAATGGTTGATAGCATGGTAATCATGATCATCATTCAGATTACTATAGCTATTATGATTAATATGGTTATCATGGCTATTATAATGGTTATTACGGTTGTTTCTAAGTCTATTATGGTTATTGCCATGTTTATTATTATTATTATAATTATGATTGTTATGTTTGTTGTCGTTATTATGACGATTACTTTGATTATAGTTGTTGATAGCATGGTAGTTATGATCATCAGTCAGATTAGTATAACTATTATGATTATTATGGTTGTTATGTCTAATATAATGGTTATTATGGCTGTTTCCAAGTCTATTATGGTTATTATCATGATTATTATGATTATTATGTTTCTTAGCATGATTATGACGAATACTATGATCATCAATGACATTCTTATGGTGATTACGACTATTACGATTATTATGGCAATAATAACGATTATTAGGTAATTTCTATGATCATTCTGTTTATTATTACGATGCTATAACTATTACGGTTAGTATAACTAGTACTATGATTATTACGGCTATTATGATTGTTGCTATGGTAATTATGATTATTATTATGATTTTTATGATTGTTGTGGTTATTATGACGATTACTATGATTATAATGGTTGATAGTATGGTAGTTATGATCATCAGTCAGAATAATATAGCTATAATGGTTATTATGGTTATTATGGCTATTATAATGGTTATTAGGGTTGTTTCCAAGTCTATTATGGTTATTATCATGATTATTATGATTATTATGTTTCCTAGTATGATTGTGAGAATTATTATGATCATTATTACGATTATTCTGGTTATAATGGCTATTAAGATTATTATGGTTGTAATAACGAGTATTAGGTTATTTCCATGATTATTCTGTATATTATAACGATGTTATGATTATTACAGTTAGTATAACGATTACTATGATTATTACGGCTATTATGATTGTTGCTATGATTGTTATGATTGTTGTGGGTATTATGACGATTACTATGATTATAATGGTTGATAGCATGGTTATTATGGTCATCATTCGGATTACTATGGCTATTAAGATTATTACGGTTATTATGTCTATTATATTGGTTATTATGATCGTTTCCAAGTCTATTATGTTTATTATAATGATTATTATGATTATAATGTTGCTTAGTATTACTGTGAGGGTTATTATGATCATTACTATTATTATTCTGGTTATTATGGTTATTAAGATTATTATGGCTGTAATAACGATTATTAGGTTATTTGCATGATTATTCTGTATATTATAACGATGTTATGATTATTACGGTCAGTGTAACGATTACTATGATTATCACGGCTATTATGATTGTTGCTATGATAATTATGATTATAATTATGATTGTCATGATTGTTGTGGTTATCATGACGATTACTATGATTATATTGGTTGATAGCATGGTTACTATGATCATCATACAGATTACTATAGCTATTATGATTATTATGGTTATTATGGCTATTATAATGGTTGTTATGGTTGTTTCCATGTCTATTATGGTTATTATCATGATTATTATGATTATTATGTTTCTTAGTACGATTATGACGAATATTAAGATAATCACTGAGATTCCTATGGCGATTACGACTATTACGATTATTATGGCTGTAGTAACGATTATTAGGTTATTTCCATGATTATTCTGTTTATTATTACGATATTATGATTATTACAGTTAGTATAGCTATTACTATGACTATTACGGCTATTCTGACTGTTGCTATGATTATTATGATTATTCTTATGATTGTTATGATTGTTGTGGTTATTATGACGATTACTATGATTATAATGGTTGATAGCATGGTAATCATGATCATCATACAGATTACTATAGCTATTATGATGAATATCATTATCAGGGCTATTATAATGACTATTATGGTTGTTTCCACGTTTATTATGGTTATTGTCATGTTTACTATCATTATTATTATGATTGTTATGTTTGTTGTGGGTATTATGACGATTACTATGATTATAATTATTGATAGCATGGTAATTATGATCATCAGTCAGATTAATATAGCTATTATGGTTATTATGGTTATTATGGCTATTATAATGGTTATTAGGATTGTTTCCAAGTCTATTATGCTTATTATCATGATTACTATGATTATTATGTTTCTTAGTATGATTGTGAGAATTATTATGATCATTACTACGATTATTCTGGTTATAATGGTTATTAAGATTATTATGTCTGTAATAACGATTATTAGGTTATTTCCATGATTATTCTGTATATTATAACGATGTTATGATTATTACAGTTAGTATAACGATTACTATGATTATTACGGCTATTATGATTGTTGCTATGATTGTTATGATTGTTGTGGGTATTATGACGATTACTATGATGATAATGGTTGATAGCATGGTTATTATGGTCATCATTCGGATTACTATGGCTATAAAGATTATTTTGGCTATTATGTCTATTATATTGGTTATTATGATCGTTTCCAAGTCTATTATGTTTATTATAATGATTATTATGATTATAATGTTGCTTAGTATTACTGTGAGGGTTATTATGATCATTACTATTATTATTCTGGTTATTATGGTTATTAAGATTATTATGGCTGTAATAACGATTATTAGGTTATTTCCATGATTATTCTGTATATTATAACGATGTTATGATAATTACAGTCAGTATAACCATTACCATGATTATTACGTCTATTATGATTGTTCCTATTATTACTATGACTATTATTATGATTGTTATGATTGTTGTGGTTATTATGACGATTACCATGATTATAATTGTTGATAGCATGGTAATTATGATCATCAGTCAGATTACTATAGTTATTATGGTTATTATGGTTATTATGGCTATTATAATGGTTATTAGGGTTGTTTCCAAGTCTATTATGGTTACTATCATGATTATTATGATTATTATGTTTCTTAGTATGATTGTGAGGATTATTATGATCATTATTATGATAATTCTGGTTATTATGGTTGTTTTGATTATTATGCCTGTAATAACGATTATTAGGTTATTTCCTTGATTATTCTGTTTATTATTACGATGTTATGATTATTACAGTTAGTATAACTATTACTATGACTATTACGGCTATTATGATTGTGCTATGATTATTATGATTATTATTATGATTGTTATGATTGTTGTGGTTATTATGAGGGTTACTATGATTATAATGGTTGATGGCATAGAAATCATGATCATCATTCAGATTACTATAGCTATTATGATTAATACGGTTATCATGGCTATTATAATGGTTATTATGGTTGTTTCCAAGTTTATTATGGTTATTGTCATGTTTATTATCATTATTATTATGATTGTTATGTTTGTTGTGGGGTATATGACGATTACTATGATTATAATTGTTGATAGCATGGTAATTATGATCATCATTCAGATTACTATAACTATTATGATTATTATGTTTGTTATGGCTAATATAATGGTTATTATGGCTGTTTCCAAGTCTATTATGGTTATTATCATGATTATTATGATTATTATGTTTCTTAGCATGATTATGACGAATACTATGATCATCAATGACATTCTTATGGTGATTACGACTATTACGATTATTATGGCAATAATAACGATTATTAGGTAATTTCTATGATCATTCTGTTTATTATTACGATGTTATGACTATTAAGGTTAGTATAACTAGTACTATGATTATTACGGCTATTATGATTGTTGCTATGGTAATTATGATTATTATTATGATTTTTATGATTGTTGTGGTTATTATGACGATTACTATGATTATAATGGTTGATAGTATGGTAGTTATGATCATCAGTCAGAATAATATAGCTATAATGGTTATTATGGTTATTATGGCTATTATAATGGTTATTAGGGTTGTTTCCAAGTCTATTATGGTTATTATCATGATTATTATGATTATTATGTTTCCTAGTATGATTGTGAGAATTATTATGATCATTATTACGATTATTCTGGTTATAATGGCTATTAAGATTATTATGGTTGTAATAACGAGTATTAGGTTATTTCCATGATTACTCTGTATATTATAACGATGTTATGATCATTACAGTTAGTATAACGATTACTATGATTATTACGGCTATTATGATTGTTGCTATGATTGTTATGATTGTTGTGGGTATTATGACGATTACTATGATTATAATGGTTGATAGCATGGTTATTATGATCATCATTCAGATTACTATAACTATTATGATTATTACGGTTGTTATGGCTATTATAATGGTTATTGTGGCTGTTTCCAAGTCTATTATGGTTATTATCATGATTATTATGATTATTATGTTTCTGAGCATGATTATGACGAATACTATGATCATCAATGACATTCTTGTGGTGATTACGACTATTACGATTATTATGGCTATAATAACCATTATTAGGTTTTTTTCCTGATCATTCTGTTTATTATTACGATGTTATGACTATTACGGTTAGTATAACTATTACTATGATTATTACGGCTATTATGATTGTTGCTATGGTAATTATGATTATTATTATGATTTTTATGGCTGTTGTGGTTATTATGACGATTACTATGATTATAATGGTTGATAGTATGGTAGTTATGATCATCAGTCAGATTAATATAGCTATAATGGTTATTATGGCTATTATAATGGTTATTAGGGTTGTTTCCAAGTCTATTATGGTTATTATCATGATTATTATGATTATTATGTTTCCTAGTATGATTGTGAGTTTTATTATGATCATTCTTACGATTATTCTGGTTATAATGGCTATTAAGATTATTATGGCTGTAATAACGAGTATTAGGTTATTTCCATGCTTATTCTGTACATTATAACGATGTTATGATTATTACAGTTAGTATAACGATTACTATGATTATTACGGCTATTATGATTGTTGCTATGATTGTTATGATTGTTGTGGGTATTATGACGATTACTATGATTATAATGGTTGATAGCATGGTTATTATGATCATCATTCAGATTACTATAACTATTATGATTATTACGGTTGTTATGGCTATTATAATGGTTATTGTGGCTGTTTCCAAGTCTATTATGGTTATTATCATGATTATTATGATTATTATGTTTCTGAGCATGATTATGACGAATACTATGATCATCAATGACATTCTTATGGTGATTACGACTATTACGATTATTATGGCTGTAATAACCATTATTAGGTTTTTTTCCTGATCATTCTGTTTATTATTACGATGTTATGACTATTACGGTTAGTATAACTATTACTATGATTATTACGGCTATTATGATTGTTGCTATGGTAATTATGATTATTATAATGATTTTTATGACTGTTGTGGTTATTATGACGATTACTATGATTATAATGGTTGATAGCATGGTTATTATGGTCATCATTCGGATTACTATGGCTATTAAGATTATTATGGTTATTATGTCTATTATATTGGTTATTATGATCGTTTCCAAGTCTATTATGTTTATTATAATGATTATTATGATTATAATGTTGCTTAGTATTACTGTGAGGGTTATTATGATCATTACTATTATTATTCTGGTTATTATGGTTATTAAGATTATTATGGCTGTAATAACGGTTATTAGGTTATTTGCATGATTATTCTGTATATTATAACGATGTTATGATTATTACGGTCAGTGTAACGATTACTATGATTATCACGGCTATTATGATTGTTGCTATGATAATTATGATTATAATTATGATTGTCATGATTGTTGTGGTTATCATGACGATTACTATGATTATATTGGTTGATAGCATGGTAATCATGATCATCATTCAGATTACTATAGCTATTATGATGAATATCATTATCAGGGCTATTATAATTGTTATTATGGTTGTTTCCAAGTTTATTATGGTTATTGTCATGTTTATTATCATTATTATTATGATTGATATGTTTGTTGTGGTTATTATGACGATTACTATGATTATAATTGTTGATAGCACGATAATTATGATCATCAGTCAGATTACTATAGCTATTATGGTTATTATGGTTATTATGGCTGTTATAATGGTTATTAGGGTTGTTTCCAAGTCTATTATGGTTATTATCATGATTATTATGATTATTATGTTTCTTAGTATGATTGTGAAGATTATTATGATCATCACTGAGATTCTTATGGTGATTACGACTATTATGATTATTATGGCTATAATAACGATTATTAGGCTATTTCCATGATTATTCTGTTTATTATTACAATGTTATGGTTGCTACAGTTAGTATAACTATTACTATGGTAATTACGTCTATTATGATTTTTGCTATGATTATTATGACTATTATTATGATTGTTATGATTTTTGTGGTTATTATGACGATTACTATGATTATAATGGTTGATAGCATGGTAATCATGATCATCATTCAGATTACTATAGCTATTATGATTAATATGGTTATCATGGCTATTATAATGGTTATTACGGTTGTTTCCAAGTCTATTATGGTTATTGCCATGTTTATTATTATTATTATAATTATGATTGTTATGTTTGTTGTCGTTATTATGACGATTACTTTGATTATAGTTGTTGATAGCATGGTAGTTATGATCATCAGTCAGATTAGTATAACTATTATGATTATTATGGTTGTTATGTCTAATATAATGGTTATTATGGCTGTTTCCAAGTCTATTATGGTTATTATCATGATTATTATGATTATTATGTTTCTTAGCATGATTATGACGAATACTATGATCATCAATGACATTCTTATGGTGATTACGACTATTACGATTATTATGGCAATAATAACGATTATTAGGTAATTTCTATGATCATTCTGTTTATTATTACGATGTTATAACTATTACGGTTAGTATAACTAGTACTATGATTATTACGGCTATTATGATTGTTGCTATGGTAATTATGATTATTATTATGATTTTTATGATTGTTGTGGTTATTATGACGATTACTATGATTATAATGGTTGATAGTATGGTAGTTATGATCATCAGTCAGAATAATATAGCTATAATGGTTATTATGGTTATTATGGCTATTATAATGGTTATTAGGGTTGTTTCCAAGTCTATTATGGTTATTATCATGATTATTATGATTATTATGTTTCCTAGTATGATTGTGAGAATTATTATGATCATTATTACGATTATTCTGGTTATAATGGCTATTAAGATTATTATGGTTGTAATAACGAGTATTAGGTTATTTCCATGATTATTCTGTATATTATAACGATGTTATGATTATTACAGTTAGTATAACGATTACTATGATTATTACGGCTATTATGATTGTTGCTATGATTGTTATGATTGTTGTGGGTATTATGACGATTACTATGATTATAATGGTTGATAGCATGGTTATTATGGTCATCATTCGGATTACTATGGCTATTAAGATTATTACGGTTATTATGTCTATTATATTGGTTATTATGATCGTTTCCAAGTCTATTATGTTTATTATAATGATTATTATGATTATAATGTTGCTTAGTATTACTGTGAGGGTTATTATGATCATTACTATTATTATTCTGGTTATTATGGTTATTAAGATTATTATGGCTGTAATAACGATTATTAGGTTATTTGCATGATTATTCTGTATATTATAACGATGTTATGATTATTACGGTCAGTGTAACGATTACTATGATTATCACGGCTATTATGATTGTTGCTATGATAATTATGATTATAATTATGATTGTCATGATTGTTGTGGTTATCATGACGATTACTATGATTATATTGGTTGATAGCATGGTTACTATGATCATCATACAGATTACTATAGCTATTATGATTATTATGGTTATTATGGCTATTATAATGGTTGTTATGGTTGTTTCCATGTCTATTATGGTTATTATCATGATTATTATGATTATTATGTTTCTTAGTACGATTATGACGAATATTAAGATAATCACTGAGATTCCTATGGCGATTACGACTATTACGATTATTATGGCTGTAGTAACGATTATTAGGTTATTTCCATGATTATTCTGTTTATTATTACGATATTATGATTATTACAGTTAGTATAGCTATTACTATGACTATTACGGCTATTCTGACTGTTGCTATGATTATTATGATTATTCTTATGATTGTTATGATTGTTGTGGTTATTATGACGATTACTATGATTATAATGGTTGATAGCATGGTAATCATGATCATCATACAGATTACTATAGCTATTATGATGAATATCATTATCAGGGCTATTATAATGACTATTATGGTTGTTTCCACGTTTATTATGGTTATTGTCATGTTTACTATCATTATTATTATGATTGTTATGTTTGTTGTGGGTATTATGACGATTACTATGATTATATTTATTGATAGCATGGTAATTATGATCATCAGTCAGATTAATATAGCTATTATGGTTATTATGGTTATTATGGCTATTATAATGGTTATTAGGATTGTTTCCAAGTCTATTATGCTTATTATCATGATTACTATGATTATTATGTTTCTTAGTATGATTGTGAGAATTATTATGATCATTACTACGATTATTCTGGTTATAATGGTTATTAAGATTATTATGTCTGTAATAACGATTATTAGGTTATTTCCATGATTATTCTGTATATTATAACGATGTTATGATTATTACAGTTAGTATAACGATTACTATGATTATTACGTCTATTATGATTGTTGCTATGATTGTTATGATTGTTGTGGGTATTATGACGATTACTATGATTATAATGGTTGATAGCATGGTTATTATGGTCATCATTCGGATTACTATGGCTATTAAGATTATTTTGGTTATTATGTCTATTATATTGGTTATTATGATCGTTTCCAAGTCTATTATGTTTATTATAATGATTATTATGATTATAATGTTGCTTAGTATTACTGTGAGGGTTATTATGATCATTACTATTATTATTCTGGTTATTATGGTTATTAAGATTATTATGGCTGTAATAACGATTATTAGGTTATTTCCATGATTATTCTGTATATTATAACGATGTTATGGTTATTACAGTCAGTGTAACGATTACTATGATTATCACGGCTATTATGATTGTTGCTATGATAATTATGATTATAATTATGATTGTCATGATTGTTGTGGTTATCATGACGATTACTATGATTATATTGGTTGATAGCATGGTTACTATGATCATCATACAGATTACTATAGCTATTATGGTTATTATGGTTAATATGGCTGTTATAATGGTTATTAGGGTTGTTTCCAAGTCTATTATGGTTATTATCATGATTATTATGATTATGATGTTTTTTAGTATGATTGTGAGGATTATTATGACCATTATTATGTTTATTCTGCTTATTATGGTTATTAAGAATTATATGGCTGTAATAACGATTATTAGGCTATTTGCATGATTATTCTGTTTATCATTACGATGTTATGATAATTACAGTCAGTATAAACATTACCATGATTATTACGTCTATTATGATTGTTCCTATGATTACTATGACTATTACTATGATTGTTATGATTGTTGTGGTTATTATGACGATTACCATGATTATAATTGTTGATAGCATGGTAATTATGATCATCAGTCAGATTACTATAGTTATTATGGTTATTATGGTTATTATGGCTATTATAATGGTTATTAGGGCTGTTTCCAAGTCTATTATGGTTACTATCATGATTATTATGATTATTATGTTTCTTAGTATGATTGTGAGGATTATTATGATCATTATTATGATAATTCTGGTTATTATGGTTGTTTAGATTATTATGTCTGTAATAACGATTATTAGGTTATTTCCTTGATTATTCTGTTCATTATTACGATGTTATGATTATTACAGTTAGTATAACTATTACTATGACTATTGCGGCTATTATGATTGTGCTATGATTATTATGATTATTATTATGATTGTTATGATTGTTGTGGTTATTATGAGGGTTACTATGATTATAATGGTTGATGGCATAGAAATCATGATCATCATTCAGATTACTATAGCTATTATGATTAATACGGTTATCATGGCTATTATAATGGTTATTATGGTTGTTTCCAAGTTTATTATGGTTATTGTCATGTTTATTATCATTATTATTGTGATTGTTATGTTTGTTGTGGGGTTTATGACGATTACTATGATTATAATTGTTGATAGCATGGTAATTATGATCATCATTCAGATTACTATAACTATTATGATTATTATGGTGGTTATGGCTAATATAATGGTTATTATGGTTGTTTCCATGTCTATTATGGTTATTATCATGATTATTATGATTATTATGTTTCTTAGTACGATTATGACGAGTATTAAGATAATCGCTGAGATTCTTATGGCGATTACGACTATTACGATTATTATGGCTATAATAACGGTTATTAGGTTATTTCCATGATTAATCTGTTTATTATTACAATGTTATGATTATTACAGTTAGTATAACTATTACTATGATTATTACGTCTATTATGATTGTTGCTATGATTATTATGACTATTAGTATGATTGTTATGACTGTTGTGGTTATTATGACGATTACCATGATTATAATGGTTGCTAGCATGGTTATTATGATCATAATTCAGGTTACTATAGCTGTTATGATTATTATGTTTATTATGTCTATTATATTGGTTATTATAATTGTTTCCAAATCTATTATGGTTATTATTATGATTATTATGATTTTGAAGTTCCTTAGCACGATTGTGAGGGTTATTATGATCATTATTATTCTTCTGGTTATTAAGGTTATTAAGATTATTATGGATGTAATAACGATTATTAGGTTATTTCCATGATTATTCTGTTTATTTTTACAATGTTATGATTACTACAGTTAGTATAACTATTACTATGATTATTACGTCTATTATGATTGTTCCTATGATTATTATGACTATTATTATGATTGTTATGATTGTTGTGGTTATTGTGAGGGTTACTATGATTATAATGGTTGATAGCATAGTAATCATGATCATCATTCAGATTACTATAGCTATTACGATTAATACGGTTATCATGGCTATTATAATGGTTATTATGGTTGTTTCCAAGTTTATTATGGTTATTGTCATGTTTATTATCATTATTATTATGATTGTTATGTTTGTTGTGGGGTTTATGACGATTACTATGATTATAATTATTGATAGCATAGAAATTATGATCATCAGTCAGATTAATATAGCTATTATGGTTATTATGGTTATTATGGCTATTATAATGGTTATTAGGGTTGTTTCCAAGTCTATTATGTTTATTATCATGATTACTATGATTATTATGTTTCTTAGTATGATTGTGAGAATTATTATGATCATTACTACGATTATTCTGGTTATAATGGTTATTAAGATTATTATGTCTGTAATAACGATTATTAGGTTATTTCCATGATTATTCTGTTTATTTTTACAATGTTATGATTACTACAGTTAGTATAACTATTACTATGATTATTACGTCTATTATGATTGTTCCTATGATTATTATGACTATTATTATGATTGTTATGATTGTTGTGGTTATTGTGAGGGTTACTATGATTATAATGGTTGATAGCATAGTAATCATGATCATCATTCAGATTACTATAGCTATTACGATTAATACGGTTATAATGGCTATTATAATGGTTATTATGGTTGTTTCCAAGTTTATTATGGTTATTGTCATGTTTATTATCATTATTATTATGATTGTTATGTTTGTTGTGGGGTTTATGACGATTACTATGATTATAATTATTGATAGCATAGAAATTATGATCATCAGTCAGATTAATATAGCTATTATGGTTATTATGGTTATTATGGCTATTATAATGGTTATTAGGGTTGTTTCCAAGTCTATTATGTTTATTATCATGATTACTATGATTATTATGTTTCTTAGTATGATTGTGAGAATTATTATGATCATTACTACGATTATTCTGGTTATAATGGTTATTAAGATTATTATGTCTGTAATAACGATTATTAGGTTATTTCCATGATTATTCTGTATATTATAACGATGTTATGATTATTACAGTTAGTATAACGATTACTATGATTATTACGTCTATTATGATTGTTGCTATGATTGTTATGATTGTTGTGGGTATTATGACGATTACTATGATTATAATGGTTGATAGCATGGTTATTATGGTCATCATTCGGATTACTATGGCTATTAAGATTATTTTGGTTATTATGTCTATTATATTGTTTATTATGATCGTTTCCAAGTCTATTATGTTTATTATAATGATTATTATGATTATAATGTTGCTTAGTATTACTGTGAGGGTTATTATGATCATTACTATTATTATTCTGGTTATTATGGTTATTAAGATTATTATGGCTGTAATAACGATTATTAGGTTATTTGCATGATTATTCTGTATATTATAACGATGTTATGATTATTACAGTCAGTGTAACGATTACTATGATTATCACGGCTATTATGATTGTTGCTATCATAATTATGATTATAATTATGATTGTCATGATTGTTGTGGTTATCATGACGATTACTGTGATTATATTGGTTGATAGCATGGTAATCATGATCATCATTCAGATTACTATAGCTGTTATGATTATTATGTTTATTATGTCTATTATATTCGTTATTATGATTGTTTCCAAATCTATTATGGTTATTATTATGATTATCATGATTATAAAGTTCCTTAGCATGATTGTGAGGGTTATTATGATCATTATTATTATTATTCTGGTTATTATGGCTATTAAGATTATTATGGCTGTAATAACGATTATTAGGTTATTTGCATGATTATTCTGTATATTATAACGATCTTATGATTATTACGGTCAGTGTAACGATTACTATGATTATCACGGCTATTATGATTGTTGCTATGATAATTATGATTATAATTATGATTGTCATGATTGTTGTGGTTATCATGACGATTACTATGATTATATTGGTTGATAGCATGGTTACTATGATCATCATACAGATTACTATAGCTATTATGATTATTATGGTTATTATGGCTATTACAATGGTTGTTATGGTTGTTTCCATGTCTATTATGGTTATTATCATGATTATTATGATTATTATGTTTCTTAGAACGATTATGACGAATATTAAGATAATCACTGAGATTCTTATGGCGATTACGACTATTACGATTATTATGGCTGTAATAACGATTATTAGGTTATTTCCATGATTATTCTGTTTATTATTACGATATTATGATTATTACAGTTAGTATAGCTATTACTATGACTATTACGGCTATTCTGACTGTTGCTATGATTATTATGATTATTCTTATGATTGTTATGATTGTTGTGGTTATTATGACGATTACTATGATTATAATGGTTGATAGCATGGTAATCATGATCATCATTCAGATTACTATAGCTATTATGATGAATATCATTATCAGGGCTATTATAATGGCTATTATGGTTGTTTCCACGTTTATTATGGTTATTGTCATGTTTATTATCATTATTATTATGATTGTTATGTTTGTTGTGGGTATTATGACGATTACTATGATTATAATTATTGATAGCATAGTAATTATGATCATCAGTCAGATTAATATAGCTATAATGGTTATTATGGTTATTATGGCTATTATAATGGTTATTAGGATTGTTTCCAAGTCTATTATGGTTATTATCATGATTATTATGATTATTATGTTTCCTAGTATGATTGTGAGAATTAATATGATCATTGTTACGATTATTCTGGTTATAATGGCTATTAAGATTATTATGGTTGTAATAACGAGTATTAGGTCATTTCCATGATTATTCTGTATATTAAAACGATGTTATGTTTATTACAGTTAGTATAACGATTACTATGATTATTACAGCTATTATGATTGTTGCTATGATTGTTATGATTGTTGTGGGTATTATGACGATTACTATGATTATAATGGTTGATAGCGTGGTTATTATGGTCATCATTCGGATTACTATGGCTATTAAGATTATTATGGTTATTATGTCTATTATATTGGTTATTATGATCGTTTCCAAGTCTATTATGTTTATTATAATGATTATTATGATTATAATGTTGCTTAGTATTACTGTGAGGGTTATCATGATCATTACTATTATTATTCTGGTTATTATGGTTATTAAGATTATTATGGCTGTAATAACGATTATTAGGTTATTTGCATGATTATTCTGTATATTATAACGATGTTATGATTATTACAGTCAGTGTAACGATTACTATGATTATCACGGCTATTATGATTGTTGCTATCATAATTATGATTATAATTATGATTGTCATGATTGTTGTGGTTATCATGACGATTACTGTGATTATATTGGTTGATAGCATGGTTACTATGATCATCATACAGATTACTATAGCTATTATGGTTATTATGGTTAATATGGCTGTTATAATGGTTATTAGGGTTGTTTCCAAGTCTATTATGGTTATTATCATGATTATTATGATTATGATGTTTTTTAGTATGATTGTGAGGATTATTATGACCATTATTATGTTTATTCTGCTTATTATGGTTATTAAGAATTATATGGCTGTAATAACGATTATTAGGCTATTTGCATGATTATTCTGTTTATCATTACGATGTTATGATAATTACAGTCAGTATAAACATTACCATGATTATTACGTCTATTATGATTGTTCCTATGATTACTATGACTATTATTATGATTGTTATGATTGTTGTGGTTATTATGACGATTACCATGATTATAATTGTTGATAGCATGGTAATTATGATCATCAGTCAGATTACTATAGTTATTATGGTTATTATGGTTATTATGGCTATTATAATGGTTATTAGGGCTGTTTCCAAGTCTATTATGGTTACTATCATGATTATTATGATTATTATGTTTCTTAGTATGATTGTGAGGATTATTATGATCATTATTATGATAATTCTGGTTATTATGGTTGTTTAGATTATTATGTCTGTAATAACGATTATTAGGTTATTTCCTTGATTATTCTGTTCATTATTACGATGTTATGATTATTACAGTTAGTATAACTATTACTATGACTATTGCGGCTATTATGATTGTGCTATGATTATTATGATTATTATTATGATTGTTATGATTGTTGTGGTTATTATGAGGGTTACTATGATTATAATGGTTGATGGCATAGAAATCATGATCATCATTCAGATTACTATAGCTATTATGATTAATACGGTTATCATGGCTATTATAATGGTTATTATGGTTGTTTCCAAGTTTATTATGGTTATTGTCATGTTTATTATCATTATTATTGTGATTGTTATGTTTGTTGTGGGGTTTATGACGATTACTATGATTATAATTGTTGATAGCATGGTAATTATGATCATCATTCAGATTACTATAACTATTATGATTATTATGGTGGTTATGGCTAATATAATGGTTATTATGGTTGTTTCCATGTCTATTATGGTTATTATCATGATTATTATGATTATTATGTTTCTTAGTACGATTATGACGAGTATTAAGATAATCGCTGAGATTCTTATGGCGATTACGACTATTACGATTATTATGGCTATAATAACGGTTATTAGGTTATTTCCATGATTAATCTGTTTATTATTACAATGTTATGATTATTACAGTTAGTATAACTATTACTATGATTATTACGTCTATTATGATTGTTGCTATGATTATTATGACTATTAGTATGATTGTTATGACTGTTGTGGTTATTATGACGATTACCATGATTATAATGGTTGCTAGCATGGTTATTATGATCATAATTCAGGTTACTATAGCTGTTATGATTATTATGTTTATTATGTCTATTATATTGGTTATTATAATTGTTTCCAAATCTATTATGGTTATTATTATGATTATTATGATTTTAAAGTTCCTTAGCACGATTGTGAGGGTTATTATGATCATTATTATTCTTCTGGTTATTAAGGTTATTAAGATTATTATGGATGTAATAACGATTATTAGGTTATTTCCATGATTATTCTGTTTATTTTTACAATGTTATGATTACTACAGTTAGTATAACTATTACTATGATTATTACGTCTATTATGATTGTTCCTATGATTATTATGACTATTATTATGATTGTTATGATTGTTGTGGTTATTGTGAGGGTTACTATGATTATAATGGTTGATAGCATAGTAATCATGATCATCATTCAGATTACTATAGCTATTACGATTAATACGGTTATCATGGCTATTATAATGGTTATTATGGTTGTTTCCAAGTTTATTATGGTTATTGTCATGTTTATTATCATTATTATTATGATTGTTATGTTTGTTGTGGGGTTTATGACGATTACTATGATTATAATTATTGATAGCATAGAAATTATGATCATCAGTCAGATTAATATAGCTATTATGGTTATTATGGTTATTATGGCTATTATAATGGTTATTAGGGTTGTTTCCAAGTCTATTATGTTTATTATCATGATTACTATGATTATTATGTTTCTTAGTATGATTGTGAGAATTATTATGATCATTACTACGATTATTCTGGTTATAATGGTTATTAAGATTATTATGTCTGTAATAACGATTATTAGGTTATTTCCATGATTATTCTGTTTATTTTTACAATGTTATGATTACTACAGTTAGTATAACTATTACTATGATTATTACGTCTATTATGATTGTTCCTATGATTATTATGACTATTATTATGATTGTTATGATTGTTGTGGTTATTGTGAGGGTTACTATGATTATAATGGTTGATAGCATAGTAATCATGATCATCATTCAGATTACTATAGCTATTACGATTAATACGGTTATAATGGCTATTATAATGGTTATTATGGTTGTTTCCAAGTTTATTATGGTTATTGTCATGTTTATTATCATTATTATTATGATTGTTATGTTTGTTGTGGGGTTTATGACGATTACTATGATTATAATTATTGATAGCATAGAAATTATGATCATCAGTCAGATTAATATAGCTATTATGGTTATTATGGTTATTATGGCTATTATAATGGTTATTAGGGTTGTTTCCAAGTCTATTATGTTTATTATCATGATTACTATGATTATTATGTTTCTTAGTATGATTGTGAGAATTATTATGATCATTACTACGATTATTCTGGTTATAATGGTTATTAAGATTATTATGTCTGTAATAACGATTATTAGGTTATTTCCATGATTATTCTGTATATTATAACGATGTTATGATTATTACAGTTAGTATAACGATTACTATGATTATTACGTCTATTATGATTGTTGCTATGATTGTTATGATTGTTGTGGGTATTATGACGATTACTATGATTATAATGGTTGATAGCATGGTTATTATGGTCATCATTCGGATTACTATGGCTATTAAGATTATTTTGGTTATTATGTCTATTATATTGGTTATTATGATCGTTTCCAAGTCTATTATGTTTATTATAATGATTATTATGATTATAATGTTGCTTAGTATTACTGTGAGGGTTATTATGATCATTACTATTATTATTCTGGTTATTATGGTTATTAAGATTATTATGGCTGTAATAACGATTATTAGGTTATTTGCATGATTATTCTGTATATTATAACGATGTTATGATTATTACAGTCAGTGTAACGATTACTATGATTATCACGGCTATTATGATTGTTGCTATCATAATTATGATTATAATTATGATTGTCATGATTGTTGTGGTTATCATGACGATTACTGTGATTATATTGGTTGATAGCATGGTAATCATGATCATCATTCAGATTACTATAGCTGTTATGATTATTATGTTTATTATGTCTATTATATTCGTTATTATGATTGTTTCCAAATCTATTATGGTTATTATTATGATTATCATGATTATAAAGTTCCTTAGCATGATTGTGAGGGTTATTATGATCATTATTATTATTATTCTGGTTATTATGGCTATTAAGATTATTATGGCTGTAATAACGATTATTAGGTTATTTGCATGATTATTCTGTATATTATAACGATGTTATGATTATTACGGTCAGTGTAACGATTACTATGATTATCACGGCTATTATGATTGTTGCTATGATAATTATGATTATAATTATGATTGTCATGATTGTTGTGGTTATCATGACGATTACTATGATTATATTGGTTGATAGCATGGTTACTATGATCATCATACAGATTACTATAGCTATTATGATTATTATGGTTATTATGGCTATTACAATGGTTGTTATGGTTGTTTCCATGTCTATTATGGTTATTATCATGATTATTATGATTATTATGTTTCTTAGAACGATTATGACGAATATTAAGATAATCACTGAGATTCTTATGGCGATTACGACTATTACGATTATTATGGCTGTAATAACGATTATTAGGTTATTTCCATGATTATTCTGTTTATTATTACGATATTATGATTATTACAGTTAGTATAGCTATTACTATGACTATTACGGCTATTCTGACTGTTGCTATGATTATTATGATTATTCTTATGATTGTTATGATTGTTGTGGTTATTATGACGATTACTATGATTATAATGGTTGATAGCATGGTAATCATGATCATCATTCAGATTACTATAGCTATTATGATGAATATCATTATCAGGGCTATTATAATGGCTATTATGGTTGTTTCCACGTTTATTATGGTTATTGTCATGTTTATTATCATTATTATTATGATTGTTATGTTTGTTGTGGGTATTATGACGATTACTATGATTATAATTATTGATAGCATAGTAATTATGATCATCAGTCAGATTAATATAGCTATAATGGTTATTATGGTTATTATGGCTATTATAATGGTTATTAGGATTGTTTCCAAGTCTATTATGGTTATTATCATGATTATTATGATTATTATGTTTCCTAGTATGATTGTGAGAATTAATATGATCATTGTTACGATTATTCTGGTTATAATGGCTATTAAGATTATTATGGTTGTAATAACGAGTATTAGGTCATTTCCATGATTATTCTGTATATTAAAACGATGTTATGTTTATTACAGTTAGTATAACGATTACTATGATTATTACAGCTATTATGATTGTTGCTATGATTGTTATGATTGTTGTGGGTATTATGACGATTACTATGATTATAATGGTTGATAGCGTGGTTATTATGGTCATCATTCGGATTACTATGGCTATTAAGATTATTATGGTTATTATGTCTATTATATTGGTTATTATGATCGTTTCCAAGTCTATTATGTTTATTATAATGATTATTATGATTATAATGTTGCTTAGTATTACTGTGAGGGTTATTATGATCATTACTATTATTATTCTGGTTATTATGGTTATTAAGATTATTATGGCTGTAATAACGATTATTAGGTTATTTGCATGATTATTCTGTATATTATAACGATGTTATGATTATTACAGTCAGTGTAACGATTACTATGATTATCACGGCTATTATGATTGTTGCTATCATAATTATGATTATAATTATGATTGTCATGATTGTTGTGGTTATCATGACGATTACTGTGATTATATTGGTTGATAGCATGGTAATCATGATCATCATTCAGATTACTATAGCTGTTATGATTATTATGTTTATTATGTCTATTATATTCGTTATTATGATTGTTTCCAAATCTATTATGGTTATTATTATGATTATCATGATTATAAAGTTCCTTAGCATGATTGTGAGGGTTATTATGATCATTATTATTATTATTCTGGTTATTATGGCTATTAAGATTATTATGGCTGTAATAACGATTATTAGGTTATTTGCATGATTATTCTGTATATTATAACGATGTTATGATTATTACGGTCAGTGTAACGATTACTATGATTATCACGGCTATTATGATTGTTGCTATGATAATTATGATTATAATTATGATTGTCATGATTGTTGTGGTTATCATGACGATTACTATGATTATATTGGTTGATAGCATGGTTACTATGATCATCATACAGATTACTATAGCTATTATGAATATTATGGTTATTATGGCTATTATAATGGTTATTAGGATTGTTTCCAAGTCTATTATGGTTATTATCATGATTATTATGATTATTATGTTTCATAGTATGATTGTGAGAATTATTATGATCATTACTACGATTATTCTGGTTATAATGGTTATTAAGATTATTATGTCTGTAATAACGATTACTAGGTTATTTCCATGATTATTCTGTATATTATAACGATGTTATGACTATTACGGTTAGTATAACTATTACTATGATTATTACGGCTATTATGATTGTTGCTATGGTAATTATGATTATTATTATGATTTTTATGACTGTTGTGGTTATTATGACGATTACTATGATTATAATGGTTGATAGTATGGTAGTTATGATCATCAGTCAGATTAATATAGCTATTATGATTATTATGGTTATTATGGCTATTATAATGGTTGTTATGGATGTTTCCATGTCTATTATGGTTATTATCATGATTATTATGATTATTAAGTTTCTTAGTACGATTATGACGAATATTAAGATAATCACTGAGATTCTTATGGCGATTACGACTATTACGATTATTATGGCTGTAATAACGATTATTAGGTTATTTCCATGATTATTCTGTTTATTATTACGATATTATGATTATTACAGTTAGTATAGCAATTACTATGACTATTACGGCTATTCTGACTGTTGCTATGATTATTATGATTATTCTTATGATTGTTATGATTGTTGTGGTTATTATGACGATTACTATGATTATAATGGTTGATAGCATGGTAATCATGATCATCATTCAGATTACTATAGCTATTATGATGAATATCATTATCAGGGCTATTATAATGGCTATTATGGTTGTTTCCACGTTTATTATGGTTATTGTCATGTTTATTATCATTATTATTATGATTGTTATGTTTGTTGTGGGTATTATGACGATTACTATGATTACAATTATTGATAGCATAGAAATTATGATCATCAGTCAGATTAATATAGCTATTATGGTTATTATGGTTATTATGGCTATTATAATGGTTATTAGGGTTGTTTCCAAGTCTATTATGTTTATTATCATGATTACTATGATTATTATGTTTCTTAGTATGATTGTGAGAATTATTATGATCATTACTACGATTATTCTGGTTATAATGGTTATTAAGATTATTATGTCTGTAATAACGATTATTAGGTTATTTCCATGATTATTCTGTATATTATAACGATGTTATGATTATTACAGTTAGTATAACGATTACTATGATTATTACGTCTATTATGATTGTTGCTATGATTGTTATGATTGTTGTGGGTATTATGACGATTACTATGATTATAATGGTTGATAGCATGGTTATTATGGTCATCATTCGGATTACTATGGCTATTAAGATTATTTTGGTTATTATGTCTATTATATTGGTTATTATGATCGTTTCCAAGTCTATTATGTTTATTATAATGATTATTATGATTATAATGTTGCTTAGTATTACTGTGAGGGTTATTATGATCATTACTATTATTATTCTGGTTATTATGGTTATTAAGATTATTATGGCTGTAATAACGATTATTAGGTTATTTCCATGATTATTCTGTATATTATAACGATGTTATGGTTATTACAGTCAGTGTAACGATTACTATGATTATCACGGCTATTATGATTGTTGCTATGATAATTATGATTACAATTATGATTGTCATGATTGTTGTGGTTATCATGACGATTACTATGATTATATTGGTTGATAGCATGGTTACTATGATCATCATACAGATTACTATAGCTATTATGGTTATTATGGTTAATATGGCTGTTATAATGGTTATTAGGGTTGTTTCCAAGTCTATTATGGTTATTATCATGATTATTATGATTATGATGTTTTTTAGTATGATTGTGAGGATTATTATGACCATTATTATGTTTATTCTGCTTATTATGGTTATTAAGAATTATATGGCTGTAATAACGATTATTAGGCTATTTGCATGATTATTCTGTTTATCATTACGTTGTTATGATAATTACAGTCAGTATAAACATTACCATGATTATTACGTCTATTATGATTGTTCCTATGATTACTATGACTATTATTATGATTGTTATGATTGTTGTGGTTATTATGACGATTACCATGATTATAATTGTTGATAGCATGGTAATTATGATCATCAGTCAGATTACTATAGTTATTATGGTTATTATGGTTATTATGGCTATTATAATGGTTATTAGGGCTGTTTCCAAGTCTATTATGGTTACTATCATGATTATTATGATTATTATGTTTCTTAGTATGATTGTGAGGATTATTATGATCATTATTATGATAATTCTGGTTATTATGGTTGTTTAGATTATTATGTCTGTAATAACGATTATTAGGTTATTTCCTTGATTATTCTGTTCATTATTACGATGTTATGATTATTACAGTTAGTATAACTATTACTATGACTATTGCGGCTATTATGATTGTGCTATGATTATTATGATTATTATTATGATTGTTATGATTGTTGTGGTTATTATGAGGGTTACTATGATTATAATGGTTGATGGCATAGAAATCATGATCATCATTCAGATTACTATAGCTATTATGATTAATACGGTTATCATGGCTATTATAATGGTTATTATGGTTGTTTCCAAGTTTATTATGGTTATTGTCATGTTTATTATCATTATTATTGTGATTGTTATGTTTGTTGTGGGGTTTATGACGATTACTATGATTATAATTGTTGATAGCATGGTAATTATGATCATCATTCAGATTACTATAACTATTATGATTATTATGGTGGTTATGGCTAATATAATGGTTATTATGGTTGTTTCCATGTCTATTATGGTTATTATCATGATTATTATGATTATTATGTTTCTTAGTACGATTATGACGAGTATTAAGATAATCGCTGAGATTCTTATGGCGATTACGACTATTACGATTATTATGGCTATAATAACGGTTATTAGGTTATTTCCATGATTAATCTGTTTATTATTACAATGTTATGATTATTACAGTTAGTATAACTATTACTATGATTATTACGTCTATTATGATTGTTGCTATGATTATTATGACTATTAGTATGATTGTTATGACTGTTGTGGTTATTATGACGATTACCATGATTATAATGGTTGCTAGCATGGTTATTATGATCATAATTCAGGTTACTATAGCTGTTATGATTATTATGTTTATTATGTCTATTATATTGGTTATTATAATTGTTTCCAAATCTATTATGGTTATTATTATGATTATTATGATTTTAAAGTTCCTTAGCACGATTGTGAGGGTTATTATGATCATTATTATTCTTCTGGTTATTAAGGTTATTAAGATTATTATGGATGTAATAACGATTATTAGGTTATTTCCATGGTTATTCTGTTTATTTTTACAATGTTATGATTACTACAGTTAGTATAACTATTACTATGATTATTACGTCTATTATGATTGTTCCTATGATTATTATGACTATTATTATGATTGTTATGATTGTTGTGGTTATTGTGAGGGTTACTATGATTATAATGGTTGATAGCATAGTAATCATGATCATCATTCAGATTACTATAGCTATTACGATTAATACGGTTATCATGGCTATTATAATGGTTATTATGGTTGTTTCCAAGTTTATTATGGTTATTGTCATGTTTATTATCATTATTATTATGATTGTTATGTTTGTTGTGGGGTTTATGACGATTACTATGATTATAATTATTGATAGCATAGAAATTATGATCATCAGTCAGATTAATATAGCTATTATGGTTATTATGGTTATTATGGCTATTATAATGGTTATTAGGGTTGTTTCCAAGTCTATTATGTTTATTATCATGATTACTATGATTATTATGTTTCTTAGTATGATTGTGAGAATTATTATGATCATTACTACGATTATTCTGGTTATAATGGTTATTAAGATTATTATGTCTGTAATAACGATTATTAGGTTATTTCCATGATTATTCTGTTTATTTTTACAATGTTATGATTACTACAGTTAGTATAACTATTACTATGATTATTACGTCTATTATGATTGTTCCTATGATTATTATGACTATTATTATGATTGTTATGATTGTTGTGGTTATTGTGAGGGTTACTATGATTATAATGGTTGATAGCATAGTAATCATGATCATCATTCAGATTACTATAGCTATTACGATTAATACGGTTATCATGGCTATTATAATGGTTATTATGGTTGTTTCCAAGTTTATTATGGTTATTGTCATGTTTATTATCACTATTATTATGATTGTTATGTTTGTTGTGGGTACTATGACGATTACTATGATTATAATTGTTGATAGCATGGTAATTATGATCATCAGTCAGATTAATATAGCTATTATGGTTATTATGGTTATTATGGTTATTATAATTGTTATTAGGGTTGTTTCCAAGTCTATTATGGTTATTATCATGATTATTATGATTATTATGTTTCTTAGTACGATTATGACGAATATTAAGATAAAAACTGAGATTCCTATGGCGATTACGACTATTACGATTATTATGGCTGTAATAACGATTATTAGGTTATTTCCATGATTATTCTGTATATTATAACGATGTTACGATTATTACAGTTAGTATAACCATTACCATGATTATTACGTCTATTATGATTGTTCCTATGATTACTATGACTATTATTATGATTGTTATGATTGTTGTGGTTATTATGACGATTACCATGATTATAATTGTTGATAGCATGGTAATTATGATCATCAGTCAGATTACTATAGTTATTATGGTTATTATGGTTATTATGGCTATTATAATGGTTATTAGGGTTGTTTCCAAGTCTATTATGGTTACTATCATGATTATTATGATTATTATGTTTCTTAGTATGATTGTGAGAATTATTATGATCATTATTACGATTATTCTGGTTATAATGGCTATTAAGATTATTATGGTTGTAATAACGAGTATTAGGTTATTTCCATGATTATTCTGTATATTATAACGATGTTATGATTATTACAGTTAGTATAACGATTACTATGTTTATTACGGCTATTATGATTGTTGCTATGATTGTTGTGGGTATTATGACGATTACTATGATTATAATGGTTGATAGCATGGTTATTATGGACATCATTCGGATTACTATGGCTATTAAGATTATTATGGTTATTATGTCTATTTATTGGTTATTATGATCGTTTCCAAGTCTATTATGTTTATTATAATGATTATTATGATTATAATGTTGCTTAGTATTACTGTGAGGGTTAATATGATCATTACTATTATTATTCTGGTTATTATGGTTATTAAGATTATTATGGCTGTAATAACGATTATTAGGTTATTTGCATGATTATTCTGTATATTATAACGATGTTATGATTATTACAGTCAGTGTAACGATTACTATGATTATCACGGCTATTATGAATGTTGCTATCATAATTATGATTATAATTATGATTGTCATGATTGTTGTGACTATCATGACGATTACTATGATTATATTGGTTGATAGCATGGTTACTATGATCATCATACAGATTACTATAGCTATTATGATTATTATGGTTATTATGGCTATTATAATGTTTGTTATGGTTGTTTACATGTCTACTATTGTTATTATCATGATTATTATGATTATTATGTTTCTTAGTACGATTATGACGAATATTATGATAATCACTGAGATTCTTATGGCGATTACGACTATTACGATTATTATGGCTGTAATAGCGATTATTAGGCTATTTCCATGATTATTCTGTTTATTATTACGATGTTATGATTATTACAGTCAGTATAACTATTACCATGATTATTACGTCTATCATGATTGTTCCTATGATTATTATGACTATTATTATGATTGTTATGATTGTTGTGGTTATTATGAGGGTTACGATGATTATAATGGTTCATAGCATGGTTATTATGATCATCAGCCAGATTACTATAGCTATTATCATTATTATGGTTATTATGGCTATTATAATGGTTATTATGGTTGATTCCAAATCTATTACGGTTATTATCATTATTATTATTATGATTATTATGTTTCTCAGTATGATTATGACGAATATTATGATCATCACTGAGATTCTTACGGCGATTACGACTATTGCGATTATTATGGCTATAGTAACGATTATTAGGTTTTTTTCCTGATTATTCTGTTTTTTACTACGATGTTATGATTATTACTGTCAGTATAACTATTACTATGATTATTACGTCTATTATGATTGTTCCTATGATTATTATGACTATTATTATGATTGTTATGATTGTTGTGGTTATCATGATTATTACTATGATTATAATGGATAATAGCATCGTTATTATGGTCATCATTCGTATTACTATGGCTATTAAGATTACTATGGTTATTATGGCTATTATAATGGTTATTATGATCGTTTCCATGTCTATTAAGGTTATTATTATGATTATTATGATTATTATGTATCATAGTATGTTTGCGATGATTATTACGATCATTATGATGATTATTCTGGTTATTATGGTTATTAAGATTATTATGGCTGTAATATCGTTTATTAGCTTATTTCCCTGATTATTCTGTTTATTATTACGATGTTATGATTATTACAGTCAGTATAACTATTACTATAATTATTGCGTCTATTATGATTGTTGCTATGATTATTATGATTATTATTATGATTGTTAAGATTGTTGTGGTTATTATGACGATTACTATGATTATAATCGTTGATAGTATGGTAGTTATGATCATCAGTCAGATTAATATAGCTATAATGGTTATTATGGTTATTATGGCTATTATAATGGTTATTAGGGTTGTTTCCAAGTCTATTATGGTTATTATCATGATTATTATGATTATTATGTTTCCTAGTTTGATTGTGAGAATTATTATGATCATTACTACGATTATTCTGGTTATAATGGTTATTAAGATTATTATGTCTGTAATAACGATTATTAGGTTATTTCCATGATTATTCTGTATATTATTACGATGTTATGATTATTACAGCCAGTATAACTATTACTATGATTCTTACGTCTATTATGACTGTTGCTATGATTATTATGATTATTATTATGATTGTTGTGGTTATTATGACGATTACTATGATTATAATGGTTGATAGCATGGTTATTATGGTCATCATTCGGATTACTATGGCTATTAAGATTATTATGGTTATTATGTCTATTATATTGGTTATTATGATCGTTGCCAAGTCTATTATGTTTATTATAATGATTATTATGATTATAATGTTGCTTAGTATTACTGTGAGGGTTATTATGATCATTACTATTATTATTCTGGTTATTATGGTTATTAAGATTATTGTGGCTGTAATAACGATTATTAGGTTATTTGCATGATTATTCTGTATACTATAACGATGTTATGATTATTACGGTCAGTGTAACGATTACTATGATTATCACGGCTATTATGATTGTTGCTATGATAATTATGATTATAATTATGATTGTCATGATTGTTGTGGTTATCATGACGATTACTATGATTATATTGGTTGATAGCATGGTTACTATGATCATCATACAGATTACTATAGCTATTATGGTTATTATGGTTATTATGGCTATTACAATGGTTGTTATGGTTGTTTCCATGTCTATTATGGTTATTATCATGATTATTATGATTATTATATTTCTTAGTACGATTATGACGAGTATTAAGATAATCACTGAGATTCTTATGGCGATTACGACTATTACGATTATTATGGCTATAATAACGGTTATTAGGTTATTACCATGATTAATCTGTTTATTATTACAATGTTATGATTATTACAGTTAGTATAACTATTACTATGATTATTACGTCTATTATGATTGTTGCTATGATTATTATGACTATTAGTATGATTGTTATGACTGTTGTGGTTATTATGACGATTACCATGATTATAATGGTTGCTAGCATGGTTATTATGATCATAATTCAGGTTACTATAGCTGTTATGATTATTATGTTTATTATGTCTATTATATTGGTTATTATAATTGTTTCCAAATCTATTATGGTTATTATTATGATTATTATGATTATAAAGTTCCTTAGCATGATTGTGAGTGTTATTATGATCATTATTATTATTATTCTGGTTGTTAAGGTTATTAAGATTATTATGGATGTAATAACGATTATTAGGTTATTTCCATGATTATTCTGTTTATTTTTACAATGTTATGATTACTACAGTTAGTATAACTATTACTATGATTATTACGTCTATTATGATTGTTCCTATGATTATTATGACTATTATTATGATTGTTATGATTGTTGTGGTTATTGTGAGGGTTACTATGATTATAATGGTTGATAGCATAGTAATCATGATCATCATTCAGATTACTATAGCTATTATGATTAATACGGTTATCATGGCTATTATAATGGTTATTATGGTTGTTTCCAAGTTTATTATGGTTATTGTCATGTTTATTATCACTATTATTATGATTGTTATGTTTGTTGTGGGTACTATGACGATTACTATGATTATAATTGTTGATAGCATGGTAATTATGATCATCAGTCAGATTAATATAGCTATTATGGTTATTATGGTTATTATGGTTATTATAATTGTTATTAGGGTTGTTTCCAAGTCTATTATGGTTATTATCATGATTATTATGATTATTATGTTTCTTAGTACGATTATCACGAATATTAAGATAAAAACTGAGATTCCTATCGCGATTACGACTATTACGATTATTATGGCTGTAATAACGATTATTAGGTTATTTCCATGATTATTCTGTATATTATAACGATGTTACGATTATTACAGTTAGTATAACCATTACCATGATTATTACGTCTATTATGATTGTTCCTATGATTACTATGACTATTATTATGATTGTTATGATTGTTGTGGTTATTATGACGATTACCATGATTATAATTGTTGATAGCATGGTAATTATGATCATCAGTCAGATTACTATAGTTATTATGGTTATTATGGTTATTATGGCTATTATAATGGTTATTAGGGTTGTTTCCAAGTCTATTATGGTTACTATCATGATTATTATGATTATTATGTTTCTTAGTATGATTGTGAGAATTATTATGATCATTATTACGATTATTCTGGTTATAATGGCTATTAAGATTATTATGGTTGTAATAACGAGTATTAGGTTATTTCCATGATTATTCTGTATATTATAACGATGTTATGATTATTACAGTTAGTATAACGATTACTATGATTATTACGGCTATTATGATTGTTGCTATGATTGTTGTGGGTATTATGACGATTACTATGATTATAATGGTTGATAGCATGGTTATTATGGACATCATTCGGATTACTATGGCTATTAAGATTATTATGGTTATTATGTCTATTATATTGGTTATTATGATCGTTTCCAAGTCTATTATGTTTATTATAATGATTATTATGATTATAATGTTGCTTAGTATTACTGTGAGGGTTAATATGATCATTACTATTATTATTCTGGTTATTATGGTTATTAAGATTATTATGGCTGTAATAACGATTATTAGGTTATTTTCATGATTATTCTGTATATTATAACGATGTTATGATTATTACAGTCAGTGTAACGATTACTATGGTTATCACGGCTATTATGAATGTTGCTATCATAATTATGATTATAATTATGATTGTCATGATTGTTGTGGTTATCATGACGATTACTATGATTATATTGGCTGATAGCATGGTAATCATGATCATCATTCAGATTACTATAGCTGTTATGATTATTATGTTTATTATGTCTATTATATTCGTTATTATGATTGTTTCCAAATCTATTATGGTTATTATTATGATTATCATGATTATAAAGTTCCTTAGCATGATTGTGAGGGTTATTATGATCATTATTATTATTATTCTGGTTATTATGGCTATTAAGATTATTATGGCTGTAATAACGATTATTAGGTTATTTCCATGATTATTCTGTATATTATAACGATGTTATGATTATTACAGTTAGTATAACGATTACTATGATTATCACGGCTATTATGATTGTTGCTATGATAATTATGATTATAATTATGATTGTCATGATTGTTGTGACTATCATGACGATTACTGTGATTATATTGGTTGATAGCATGGTTACTATGATCATCATACAGATTACTATAGCTATTATGATTATTATGGTTATTATGGCTATTATAATGTTTGTTATGGTTGTTTACATGTCTACTATTGTTATTATCATGATTATTATGATTATTATGTTTCTTAGTACGATTATGACGAATATTATGATAATCACTGAGATTCTTATGGCGATTACGACTATTACGATTATTATGGCTGTAATAGCGATTATTAGGCTATTTCCATGATTATTCTGTTTATTATTACGATGTTATGATTATTACAGTCAGTATAACTATTACCATGATTATTACGTCTATCATGATTGTTCCTATGATTATTATGACTATTATTATGATTGTTATGATTGTTGTGGTTATTATGAGGGTTACGATGATTATAATGGTTCATAGCATGGTTATTATGATCATCAGCCAGATTACTATAGCTATTATCATTATTATGGTTATTATGGCTATTATAATGGTTATTATGGTTGATTCCAAATCTATTACGGTTATTATCATTATTATTATTATGATTATTATGTTTCTCAGTATGATTATGACGAATATTATGATCATCACTGAGATTCTTACGGCGATTACGACTATTGCGATTATTATGGCTATAGTAACGATTATTAGGTTTTTTTCCTGATTATTCTGTTTTTTACTACGATGTTATGATTATTACTGTCAGTATAACTATTACTATGATTATTACGTCTATTATGATTGTTCCTATGATTATTATGACTATTATTATGATTGTTATGATTGTTGTGGTTATCATGATTATTACTATGATTATAATGGATAATAGCATCGTTATTATGGTCATCATTCGTATTACTATGGCTATTAAGATTACTATGGTTATTATGGCTATTATAATGGTTATTATGATCGTTTCCATGTCTATTAAGGTTATTATTATGATTATTATGATTATTATGTATCATAGTATGTTTGCGATGATTATTACGATCATTATGATGATTATTCTGGTTATGATGGTTATTAAGATTATTATGGCTGTAATATCGTTTATTAGGTTATTTCCCTGATTATTCTGTTTATTATTACGATGTTATGATTATTACAGTCAGTATAACTATTACCATAATTATTGCGTCTATTATGATTGTTGCTATGATTATTATGATTATTATTATGATTGTTAAGATTGTTGTGGTTATTATGACGATTACTATGATTATAATCGTTGATAGTATGGTAGTTATGATCATCAGTCAGATTAATATAGCTATAATGGTTATTATGGTTATTATGGCTATTATAATGGTTATTAGGGTTGTTTCCAAGTCTATTATGGTTATTATCATGATTATTATGATTATTATGTTTCCTAGTTTGATTGTGAGAATTATTATGATCATTACTACGATTATTCTGGTTATAATGGTTATTAAGATTATTATGTCTGTAATAACGATTATTAGGTTATTTCCATGATTATTCTGTATATTATTACGATGTTATGATTATTACAGCCAGTATAACTATTACTATGATTCTTACGTCTATTATGACTGTTGCTATGATTATTATGATTATTATTATGATTGTTGTGGTTATTATGACGATTACTATGATTATAATGGTTGATAGCATGGTTATTATGGTCATCATTCGGATTACTATGGCTATTAAGATTATTATGGTTATTATGTCTATTATATTGGTTATTATGATCGTTTCCATGTCTATTATGTTTATTATAATGATTATTATGATTATAATGTTGCTTAGTATTACTGTGGGGGTTATTATGATCATTACTATTATTATTCTGGTTATTATGGTTATTAAGATTATTGTGGCTGTAATAACGATTATTAGGTTATTTGCATGATTATTCTGTATATTATAACGATGTTATGATTATTACGGTCAGTGTAACGATTACTATGATTATCACGGCTATTATGATTGTTGCTATGATAATTATGATTATAATTATGATTGTCATGATTGTTGTGACTATCATGACGATTACTATGATTATATTGGTTGATAGCATGGTTACTATGATCATCATACAGATTACTATAGCTATTATGATTATTATGGTTATTATGGCTATTATAATGTTTGTTATGGTTGTTTACATGTCTACTATTGTTATTATCATGATTATTATGATTATTATGTTTCTTAGTACGATTATGACGAATATTATGATAATCACTGAGATTCTTATGGCGATTACGACTATTACGATTATTATGGCTGTAATAGCGATTATTAGGCTATTTCCATGATTATTCTGTTTATTATTACGATGTTATGATTATTACAGTCAGTATAACTATTACCATGATTATTACGTCTATCATGATTGTTCCTATGATTATTATGACTATTATTATGATTGTTATGATTGTTGTGGTTATTATGAGGGTTACGATGATTATAATGGTTCATAGCATGGTTATTATGATCATCAGCCAGATTACTATAGCTATTATCATTATTATGGTTATTATGGCTATTATAATGGTTATTATGGTTGATTCCAAATCTATTACGGTTATTATCATTATTATTATTATGATTATTATGTTTCTCAGTATGATTATGACGAATATTATGATCATCACTGAGATTCTTACGGCGATTACGACTATTGCGATTATTATGGCTATAGTAACGATTATTAGGTTTTTTTCCTGATTATTCTGTTTTTTACTACGATGTTATGATTATTACTGTCAGTATAACTATTACTATGATTCTTACGTCTATTATGACTGTTGCTATGATTATTATGATTATTATTATGATTGTTGTGGTTATTATGACGATTACTATGATTATAATGGTTGATAGCATGGTTATTATGGTCATTATTCGGATTACTATGGCTATTAAGATTATTTTGGTTATTATGTCTATTATATTGGTTATTATGACCGTTTCCAAGTCTATTATGTTTATTATAATGATTATTATGATTATAATGTTGCTTAGTATTACTGTGAGGGTTATTATGATCATTACTATTATTATTCTGGTTATTATGGTTATTAAGATTATTATGGCTGTAATAACGATTATTAGGTTATTTCCATGATTATTCTGTATATTATAACGATGTTATGATTATTACAGTCAGTGTAACGATTACTATGGTTATCACGGCTATTATGAATGTTGCTATCATAATTATGATTATAATTATGATTGTCATGATTGTTGTGGTTATCATGACGATTACTATGATTATATTGGCTGATAGCATGGTAATCATGATCATCATTCAGATTACTATAGCTGTTATGATTATTATGTTTATTATGTCTATTATATTCGTTATTATGATTGTTTCCAAATCTATTATGGTTATTATTATGATTATCATGATTATAAAGTTCCTTAGCATGATTGTGAGGGTTATTATGATCATTATTATTATTATTCTGGTTATTATGGCTATTAAGATTATTATGGCTGTAATAACGATTATTAGGTTATTTCCATGATTATTCTGTATATTATAACGATGTTATGATTATTACAGTTAGTATAACGATTACTATGATTATCACGGCTATTATGATTGTTGCTATGATAATTATGATTATAATTATGATTGTCATGATTGTTGTGACTATCATGACGATTACTGTGATTATATTGGTTGATAGCATGGTTACTATGATCATCATACAGATTACTATAGCTATTATGATTATTATGGTTATTATGGCTATTATAATGTTTGTTATGGTTGTTTACATGTCTACTATTGTTATTATCATGATTATTATGATTATTATGTTTCTTAGTACGATTATGACGAATATTATGATAATCACTGAGATTCTTATGGCGATTACGACTATTACGATTATTATGGCTGTAATAGCGATTATTAGGCTATTTCCATGATTATTCTGTTTATTATTACGATGTTATGATTATTACAGTCAGTATAACTATTACCATGATTATTACGTCTATCATGATTGTTCCTATGATTATTATGACTATTATTATGATTGTTATGATTGTTGTGGTTATTATGAGGGTTACGATGATTATAATGGTTCATAGCATGGTTATTATGATCATCAGCCAGATTACTATAGCTATTATCATTATTATGGTTATTATGGCTATTATAATGGTTATTATGGTTGATTCCAAATCTATTACGGTTATTATCATTATTATTATTATGATTATTATGTTTCTCAGTATGATTATGACGAATATTATGATCATCACTGAGATTCTTACGGCGATTACGACTATTGCGATTATTATGGCTATAGTAACGATTATTAGGTTTTTTTCCTGATTATTCTGTTTTTTACTACGATGTTATGATTATTACTGTCAGTATAACTATTACTATGATTATTACGTCTATTATGATTGTTCCTATGATTATTATGACTATTATTATGATTGTTATGATTGTTGTGGTTATCATGATTATTACTATGATTATAATGGATAATAGCATCGTTATTATGGTCATCATTCGTATTACTATGGCTATTAAGATTACTATGGTTATTATGGCTATTATAATGGTTATTATGATCGTTTCCATGTCTATTAAGGTTATTATTATGATTATTATGATTATTATGTATCATAGTATGTTTGCGATGATTATTACGATCATTATGATGATTATTCTGGTTATGATGGTTATTAAGATTATTATGGCTGTAATATCGTTTATTAGGTTATTTCCCTGATTATTCTGTTTATTATTACGATGTTATGATTATTACAGTCAGTATAACTATTACCATAATTATTGCGTCTATTATGATTGTTGCTATGATTATTATGATTATTATTATGATTGTTAAGATTGTTGTGGTTATTATGACGATTACTATGATTATAATCGTTGATAGTATGGTAGTTATGATCATCAGTCAGATTAATATAGCTATAATGGTTATTATGGTTATTATGGCTATTATAATGGTTATTAGGGTTGTTTCCAAGTCTATTATGGTTATTATCATGATTATTATGATTATTATGTTTCCTAGTTTGATTGTGAGAATTATTATGATCATTACTACGATTATTCTGGTTATAATGGTTATTAAGCTTATTATGTCTGTAATAACGATTATTAGGTTATTTCCATGATTATTCTGTATATTATTACGATGTTATGATTATTACAGCCAGTATAACTATTACTATGATTCTTACGTCTATTATGACTGTTGCTATGATTATTATGATTATTATTATGATTGTTGTGGTTATTATGACGATTACTATGATTATAATGGTTGATAGCATGGTTATTATGGTCATCATTCGGATTACTATGGCTATTAAGATTATTATGGTTATTATGTCTATTATATTGGTTATTATGATCGTTTCCATGTCTATTATGTTTATTATAATGATTATTATGATTATAATGTTGCTTAGTATTACTGTGGGGGTTATTATGATCATTACTATTATTATTCTGGTTATTATGGTTATTAAGATTATTGTGGCTGTAATAACGATTATTAGGTTATTTGCATGATTATTCTGTATATTATAACGATGTTATGATTATTACGGTCAGTGTAACGATTACTATGATTATCACGGCTATTATGATTGTTGCTATGATAATTATGATTATAATTATGATTGTCATGATTGTTGTGACTATCATGACGATTACTATGATTATATTGGTTGATAGCATGGTTACTATGATCATCATACAGATTACTATAGCTATTATGATTATTATGGTTATTATGGCTATTATAATGTTTGTTATGGTTGTTTACATGTCTACTATTGTTATTATCATGATTATTATGATTATTATGTTTCTTAGTACGATTATGACGAATATTATGATAATCACTGAGATTCTTATGGCGATTACGACTATTACGATTATTATGGCTGTAATAGCGATTATTAGGCTATTTCCATGATTATTCTGTTTATTATTACGATGTTATGATTATTACAGTCAGTATAACTATTACCATGATTATTACGTCTATCATGATTGTTCCTATGATTATTATGACTATTATTATGATTGTTATGATTGTTGTGGTTATTATGAGGGTTACGATGATTATAATGGTTCATAGCATGGTTATTATGATCATCAGCCAGATTACTATAGCTATTATCATTATTATGGTTATTATGGCTATTATAATGGTTATTATGGTTGATTCCAAATCTATTACGGTTATTATCATTATTATTATTATGATTATTATGTTTCTCAGTATGATTATGACGAATATTATGATCATCACTGAGATTCTTACGGCGATTACGACTATTGCGATTATTATGGCTATAGTAACGATTATTAGGTTTTTTTCCTGATTATTCTGTTTTTTACTACGATGTTATGATTATTACTGTCAGTATAACTATTACTATGATTCTTACGTCTATTATGACTGTTGCTATGATTATTATGATTATTATTATGATTGTTGTGGTTATTATGACGATTACTATGATTATAATGGTTGATAGCATGGTTATTATGGTCATTATTCGGATTACTATGGCTATTAAGATTATTTTGGTTATTATGTCTATTATATTGGTTATTATGACCGTTTCCAAGTCTATTATGTTTATTATAATGATTATTATGATTATAATGTTGCTTAGTATTACTGTGAGGGTTATTATGATCATTACTATTATTATTCTGGTTATTATGGTTATTAAGATTATTATGGCTGTAATAACGATTATTAGGTTATTTCCATGATTATTCTGTATATTATAACGATGTTATGATTATTACAGTCAGTGTAACGATTACTATGATTATCACGGCTATTATGATTGCTGCTATGATAATTATGATTATAATTATGATTGTCATGATTGTTGTGGTTATCTTGACGATTACTATGATT
The DNA here is from genome assembly GCF_051401765.1 of Calliopsis andreniformis. Taxonomy (NCBI): domain Eukaryota; kingdom Metazoa; phylum Arthropoda; class Insecta; order Hymenoptera; family Andrenidae; genus Calliopsis; species Calliopsis andreniformis. The sequence goes on along the minus strand of NW_027480705.1, from coordinate 318,283 downwards.
ATATTGGTTGATAGCATGGTAATTATGATCATCAGTCAGATTACTATAGTTATTATGGTTATTATGGTTATTATGGCTATTATAATGGTTATTAGGGTTGTTTCCAAGTCTATTATGGTTACTATCATGATTATTATGATTATTATGTTTCTTAGTATGATTGTGAGGATTATTATGATCATTATTATGATAATTCTGGTTATTATGGTTGTTTAGATTATTATGTCTGTAATAACGATTATTAGGTTATTTCCTTGATTATTCTGTTTATTATTACGATGTTATGATTATTACAGTTAGTATAACTACTGCTATGACTATTGCGGCTATTATGATTGTGCTATGATTATTATGATTATTATTATGATTGTTATGATTGTTGTGGTTATTATGAGGGTTACTATGATTATAATGGTTGATGGCATAGAAATCATGATCATCATTCAGATTACTATAGCTATTATGATTAATACGGTTATCATGGCTATTATAATGGTTATTGTGGTTGTTTCCAAGTTTATTATGGTTATTGTCATGTTTATTATCATTATTATTATGATTGTTATGTTTGTTGTGGGGTTTATGACGATTACTATGATTATAATTGTTGATAGCATGGTAATTATGATCATCATTCAGATTACTATAACTATTATGATTATTATAGTTGTTATGGCTAATATAGTGGTTATTATGGCTGTTTCCAAGTCTATTATGGTTATTATCATGATTATTATGATTATTATGTTTCTTAGCATGATTATGACGAATACTATGATCATCAATGGCATTCTTATGGTGATTACGACTATTACGATTATTATGGCAATAATAACGATTATTAGGTAATTTCTATGATCATTCTGTTTATTATTACGATGTTATGACTATTACGGTTAGTATAACTATTACTATGATTATTACGGCTATTATGATTGTTGCTATGGTAATTATGATTATTATTATGATTTTTATGATTGTTGTGGTTATTATGACGATTACTATGATTATAATGGTTGATAGTATGGTAGTTTTGATCATCAGTCAGATTAATATAGCTGTAATGGTTATTATGGTTATTATGGCTATTATAATGGTTATTAGGGTTGTTTCCAAGTCTATTATGGTTATTATCATGATTATTATGATTATTATGTTTCCTAGTATGATTGTGAGAATTATTATGATCATTATTACGATTATTCTGGTTATAATGGCTATTAAGATTATTATGGTTGTAATAACGAGTATTAGGTTATTTCCATGATTATTCTGTATATTATAACGATGTTATGATTATTACAGTTAGTATAACGATTACTATGATTATTACGGCTATTATGATTGCTGCTAGGATTGTTATGATTGTTGTGGGTATTATGACGATTACTATGATTATAATGGTTCATAGCATGGTTATTATGATCATCATTCAGATTACTATAACTATTATGATTATTACGGTTGTTATGGCTATTATAATGGTTATTGTGGCTGTTTCCAAGTCTATTATGGTTATTATCATGATTATTATGATTATTATGTTTCTGAGCATGATTATGACGAATACTATGATCATCAATGACATTCTTATGGTGATTACGACTATTACGATTATTATGGCTATAATAACCATTATTAGGTTTTTTTCCTGATCATTCTGTTTATTATTACGATGTTATGACTATTACGGTTAGTATAACAATTACTATGATTATTACGGCTATTATGATTGTTGCTATGGTAATTATGATTATTATTATGATTTTTATGACTGTTGTGGTTATTATGACGATTACTATGATTATAATGGTTGATAGTATGGTAGTTATGATCATCAGTCAGATTAATATAGCTATAATGGTTATTATGGTTATTATGGCTATTATAATGGTTATTAGGGTTGTTTCCAAGTCTATTATGGTTATTATCATGATTATTATGATTATTATGTTTCCTAGTATGATTGTGAGGATTATTATGATCATTATTATGAGAATTCTGGTTATTATGGTTGTTTAGATTATTATGTCTGTAATAACGATTATTAGGTTATTTCCTTGATTATTCTGTTTATTATTACGATGTTATGATTATTACAGTTAGTATAACTATTACTATGACTATTACGGCTATTATGATTGTGCTATGATTATTATGATTATTATTATGATTGTTATGATTGTTGTGGTTATTATGAGGGTTACTATGATTATAATGGTTGATGGCATAGAAATCATGATCATCATTCAGATTACTATAGCTATTACGATTAATACGGTTATCATGGCTATTATAATGGCTATTATGGTTGTTTCCAAGTTTATTATGGTTATTGTCATGTTTATTATCATTATTATTGTGATTGTTATGTTTGTTGTGGGGTTTATGACGATTACTATGATTATAACTGTTGATAGCATGGTAATTATGATCATCATTCAGATTAGTATAACTATTATGATTATTATGGTTGTTATGGCTAATATAATGGTTATTATGGCTGTTTCCAAGTCTATTATGGTTATTATCATGATTATTATGATTATTATGTTTCTTAGCATGATTATGTCGAATACTATGATCATCAATGACATTCTTATGGTGATTACGACTATTACGATTATTATGGCAATAATAACGATTATTAGGTAATTTCTGTGATCATTCTGTTTATTATTACGATGTTATGACTATTACGGTTAGTATAACTATTACTATGATTATTACGACCTATTATGATTGTTGCTATGATAATTATGATTATTCCTATGATTGTTATGATTGTTGTGGTTATTATGACGATTACCATGATTATAATGGTTCATAGCATGGTTATTATGATCATCATTCAGATTACTATAGCTATTACGATTATTATGGTTATTATGGCTATTATAATGGTTATTATGATTGATTCCAAGTCTATTACGGTTATTATCATTATTATTATGATTACTATGTTTCTTAGTATGATTACGACGAGTATTATGATCATCACTGAGATTCTTACGGCGATTACGACTATTACGATTATTATGGCTATAATAACCATTATTAGGTTTTTTTCCTGATCATTCTGTTTATTATTACGATGTTATGATTATTACAGTCAGTATAACTATTACTATAATTATGGCGTCTATTATGATTGTTGCTATGATTATTATGATTATTATTATGATTGTTAAGATTGTTGTGGTTATTATGACGATTACTATGATTATAATCGTTGATAGTATGGTAGTTATGATCATCAGTCAGATTAATATAGCTATAATGGTTATTATGGTTATTATGGCTATTATAATGGTTATTAGGGTTGTTTCCAAGTCTATTATGGTTATTATCATGATTATTATGATTATTATGTTTCCTAGTTTGATTGTGAGAATTATTATGATCATTACTACGATTATTCTGGTTATAATGGTTATTAAGATTATTATGTCTGTAATAACGATTATTAGGTTATTTCCATGATTATTCTGTATATTATTACGATGTTATGATTATTACAGCCAGTATAACTATTACTATGATTCTTACGTCTATTATGACTGTTGCTATGATTATTATGATTATTATTATGATTGTTGTGGTTATTATGACGATTACTATGATTATAATGGTTGATAGCATGGTTATTATGGTCATCATTCGGATTACTATGGCTATTAAGATTATTATGGTTATTATGTCTATTATATTGGTTATTATGATCGTTTCCAAGTCTATTATGTTTATTATAATGATTATTATGATTATAATGTTGCTTAGTATTACTGTGAGGGTTATTATGATCATTACTATTATTATTCTGGTTATTATGGTTATTAAGATTATTGTGGCTGTAATAACGATTATTAGGTTATTTGCATGATTATTCTGTATATTATAACGATGTTATGATTATTACGGTCAGTGTAACGATTACTATGATTATCACGGCTATTATGATTGTTGCTATGATAATTATGATTATAATTATGATTGTCATGATTGTTGTGGTTATCATGACGATTACTATGATTATATTGGTTGATAGCATGGTTACTATGATCATCATACAGATTACTATAGCTATTATGATTATTATGGTTATTATGGCTATTATAATGGTTGTTATGTTTGTTTCCATGTATATTATGGTTATTATCATGATTATTATGATTATTATGTTTCTTAGTACGATTATGACGAATATTAAGATAATCACTGAGATTCTTATGGCGATTACGACTATTACGATTATTATGGCTGTAATAACGATTATTAGGTTATTTCCATGATTATTCTGTTTATTATTACGATATTATGATTATTACAGTTAGTATAGCTATTACTATGACTATTACGGCTATTCTGACTGTTGCTATGATTATTATGATTGTTCTTATGATTGTTATGATTGTTGTGGTTATTATGACGATTACTATGATTATAATGGTTGATAGCATGGTAATCATGATCATCATTCAGATTACTATAGCTATTATGATGAATATCATTATCAGGGCTATTATAATGGCTATTATGGTTGTTTCCACGTTTATTATGGCTATTGTCATGTTTATTATCATTATTATTATGATTGTTATGTTTGTTGTGGGTATTATGACGATTACTATGATTATAATTATTGATAGCATAGAAATTATGATCATCAGTCAGATTAATATAGCTATTATGGTTACTATGGTCATTATGGCTATTATAATGGTTATTAGGGTTGTTTCCAAGTCTATTATGTTTATTATCATGATTACTATGATTATTATGTTTCTTAGTATGATTGTGAGAATTATTATGATCATTACTACGATTATTATGGTTATAATGGTTATTAAGATTATTATGTCTGTAATAACGATTATTAGGTTATTTCCATGATTATTCTGTATATTATAACGATGTTATGATTATTACAGTTAGTATAACGATTACTATGATTATTACGGCTATTATGATTGTTGCTATGATTGTTATGATTGTTGTGGGTATTATGACGATTACTATGATTATAATGGTTGATAGCATGGTTATTATGGTCATTATTCGGATTACTATGGCTATTAAGATTGTTTTGGTTATTATGTCTATTATATTGGTTATTATGACCGTTTCCAAGTCTATTATGTTTATTATAATGATTATTATGATTATAATGTTGCTTAGTATTACTGTGAGGGTTATTATGATCATTACTATTATTATTCTGGTTATTATGGTTATTAAGATTATTATGGCTGTAATAACGATTATTAGGTTATTTCCATGATTATTCTGTATATTATAACGATGTTATGATTATTACAGTCAGTGTAACGATTACTATGATTATCACGGCTATTATGATTGCTGCTATGATAATTATGATTATAATTATGATTGTCATGATTGTTGTGGTTATCTTGACGATTACTATGATTATATTGGTTGATAGCATGGTAATTATGATCATCAGTCAGATTACTATAGTTATTATGGTTATTATGGTTATTATGGCTATTATAATGGTTATTAGGGTTGTTTCCAAGTCTATTATGGTTACTATCATGATTATTATGATTATTATGTTTCTTAGTATGATTGTGAGGATTATTATGATCATTATTATGATAATTCTGGTTATTATGGTTGTTTAGATTATTATGTCTGTAATAACGATTATTAGGTTATTTCCTTGATTATTCTGTTTATTATTACGATGTTATGATTATTACAGTTAGTATAACTACTGCTATGACTATTGCGGCTATTATGATTGTGCTATGATTATTATGATTATTATTATGATTGTTATGATTGTTGTGGTTTTTATGAGGGTTACTATGATTATAATGGTTGATGGCATAGAAATCATGATCATCATTCAGATTACTATAGCTATTATGATTAATACGGTTATCATGGCTATTATAATGGTTATTATGGTTGTTTCCAAGTTTATTATGGTTACTGTCATGTTTATTATCATTATTATTATGATTGTTATGTTTGTTGTGGGGTTTATGACGATTACTATGATTATAATTGTTGATAGCATGGTAATTATGATCATCATTCAGATTACTATAACTATTATGATTATTATAGTTGTTATGGCTAATATAGTGGTTATTATGGCTGTTTCCAAGTCTATTATGGTTATTATCATGATTGTTATGATTATTATGTTTCTTAGCATGATTATGACGAATACTATGATCATCAATGGCATTCTTATGGTGATTACGACTATTACGATTATTATGGCAATAATAACGATTATTAGGTAATTTCTATGATCATTCTGTTTATTATTACGATGTTATGACTATTACGGTTAGTATAACTATTACTATTATTATTACGGCTATTATGATCGTTGCTATGGTAATTATGATTATTATTATGATTTTTATGGCTGTTGTGGTTATTATGACGATTACTATGATTATAACGGTTGATAGTATGGTAGTTATGATCATCAGTCAGATTAATATAGCTATAATGGTTATTATGGTTATTATGGCTATTATTATGGTTATTAGGGTTGTTTCCAAGTCTATTATGGTTATTATCATGATTATTATGATTATTATGTTTCCTAGTATGATTGTGAGAATTATTATGATCATTCTTACGATTATTCTGGTTATAATGGCTATTAAGATTATTATGGCTGTAATAACGATTATTACGTTATTTGCATGATTATTCTGTATATTATAACGATGTTATGATTATTACAGTCAGTGTAACGATTACTATGATTATCACGGCTATTATGATTGTTGCTATCATAATTATGATTATAATTATGATTGTCATGATTGTTGTGGTTATCATGACGATTACTGTGATTATATTGGTTGATAGCATGGTAATCATGATCATCATTCAGATTACTATAGCTGTTATGATTATTATGTTTATTATGTCTATTATATTCGTTATTATGATTGTTTCCAAATCTATTACGGTTATTATTATGATTATCATGATTATAAAGTTCCTTAGCATGATTGTGAGGGTTATTATGATCATTATTATTATTATTCTGGTTATTATGGCTATTAAGATTGTTATGGCTGTAATAACGATTATTAGGTTATTTCCATGATTATTCTGTATATTATAACGATGTTATGATTATTACAGTTAGTATAACGATTACTATGATTATCACGGCTATTATGATTGTTGCTATGATTGTTATGATTGTTGTGGGTATTATGACGATTACTATGATTATAATGGTTGATAGCATGGTTATTATGGTCATCATTCGGATTACTATGGCTATTAAGATTATTATGGTTATTATGTCTATTATATTGGTTATTATGATCGTTTTCAAGTCTATTATGTTTATTATAATGATTATTACGACTATAATGTTGCTTAGTATTACTGTGAGGGTTATTATGATCATTACTATTATTATTCTGGTTATTATGGTTATTAAGATTATTATGGCTGTAATAACGATTATTAGGTTATTTGCATGATTATTCTGTATATTATAACGATGTTATGATTATTACAGTCAGTGTAACGATTACTATGATTATCACGGCTATTATGATTGTTGCTATGATAATTATGATTATAATTATGATTGTCATGATTGTTGTGGTTATCATGACGATTACTATGATTATATTGGTTGATAGCATGGTAATCATGATCATCATTCAGATTACTATAGCTGTTATGATTATTATGTTTATTATGTCTATTATATTGGTTATTATGATTGTTTCCAAATCTATTATGGTTATTATTATGATTATCATGATTATAAAGTTCCTTAGCATGATTGTGAGGGTTATTATGATCATTATCATTATTATTCTGGTTATTATGGCTATTAAGATTATTATGGCTGTAATAACGATTATTAGGTTATTTCCATGATTATTCAGTATATTATAACGATGTTATGATTATTACAGTTAGTATAACGATTACTATGATTATCACGGCTATTATGATTGTTGCTATGATAATTATGATTATAATTATGATTGTCACGATTGTTGTGACTATCATGACGATTACTAGGATTATATTGGTTGATAGCATGGTTACTATGATCATCATACAGATTACTATAGCTATTATGATTATTATGGTTATTATGGCTATTGTAATGTTTGTTATGGTTGTTTACATGTCTACTATTGTTATTATCATGATTATTATGATTATTATGTTTCTTAGTACGATTATGACGAATATTATGATAATCACTGAGATTCTTATGGCGATTACGACTATTACTATTATTATGGCTGTAATAGCGATTATTAGGCTATTTCCATGATTATTCTGTTTATTATTACGATGTTATGATTATTACAGTCAGTATAACTATTACTATAATTATTGCGTCTATTATGATTGTTGCTATGATTATTATGATTATTATTATGATTGTTAAGATTGTTGTGGTTATTATGACGATTACTATGATTATAATGGTTGATAGCATGTTAATCATGATCATCATTCAGATTACTACAGCTATTATGATTAATACGGTTATCATGGGTATTATACTGGTTATTATGGTTGTTTCCAAGTTTATATGGTTATTGTCATGTTTATTATCATTATTATTATGATTGCTATGTTTGTTGTGGGTATTATGACGATTACTATGATAATAATTGTTGATAGCATGGTAGTTATGATCATCAGTCAGATTAATATAGCTATTATGGTTATTATGGTTGTTATGGCTATTATAATGGTTATTATGGCTGTTTCCAAGTCTATTATGGTTATTATCATGATTATTATGATTATTATGTTTCTGAGCATGATTATGACGAATACTATGATCATCAATGACATTCTTATGGTGATTACGACTATTACGATTATTATGGCTATAATAACCATTATTAGGTTTTTTTCCTGATCATTCTGTTTATTATTACGATGTTATGACTATTACGGTTAGTATAACTATTACTATGATTATTACGGCTATTATGATCGTTGCTATGGTAATTATGATTATTATTATGATTTTTATGACTGTTGTGGTTATTATGACGATTACTATGATTATAATGGTTGATAGTATGGTAGTTATGATCATCAGTCAGATTAATATAGCTATAATGGTTATTATGGTTATTATGGCTATTATAATGGTTATTAGGGTTGTTTCCAAGTCTATTATGGTTATTATCATGATTATTATGATTATTATGTTTCCTAGTATGATTGTGAGAATTATTATGATCATTCTTACGATTATTCTGGTTATAATGGCTATTAAGATTATTATGGTTGTAATAACGAGTATTAGGTTATTTCCATGATTATTCTGTATATTATAACGATGTTATGATTATTACAGTTAGTATAACGATTACTATGATTATTACGGCTATTATGATTGTTGCTATGATTGTTATGATTGTTGTGGGTATTATGACGATTACTATGATTATAATGATTGATAGCATGGTTATTATGATCATCATTCAGATTACTATAACTATTATGATTATTACGGTTGTTATGGCTATTATAATGGTTATTGTGGCTGTTTCCAAGTCTATTATGGTTATTATCATGATTATTATGATTATTATGTTTCTGAGCATGATTATGACGAATACTATGATCATCAATGACATTCTTATGGTGATTACGTCTATTACGATTATTATGGCTATAATAACCATTATTAGGTTTTTTTCCTGATCATTCTGTTTATTATTACGATGTTATGACTATTACGGTTAGTATAACTATTACTATGATTATTACGGCTATTATGATTGTTGCTATGGTAATTATGATTATTATTATGATTTTTATGGCTGTTGTGGTTATTATGACGATTACTATGATTATAACGGTTGATAGTATGGTAATCATGATCATCATTCAGATTACTATAGCTGTTATGATTATTATGTTTATTATGTCTATTATATTGGTTATTATGATTGTTTCCAAATCTATTATGGTTATTATTATGATTATCATGATTATAAAGTTCCTTAGCATGATTGTGAGGGTTATTATGATCATTATTATTATTATTCTGGTTATTATGGCTATTAAGATTATTATGGCTGTAATAACGATTATTAGGTTATTTCCATGATTATTCAGTATATTATAACGATGTTATGATTATTACAGTTAGTATAACGATTACTATGATTATCACGGCTATTATGATTGTTGCTATGATAATTATGATTATAATTATGATTGTCACGATTGTTGTGACTATCATGACGATTACTAGGATTATATTGGTTGATAGCATGGTTACTATGATCATCATACAGATTACTATAGCTATTATGATTATTATGGTTATTATGGCTATTGTAATGTTTGTTATGGTTGTTTACATGTCTACTATTGTTATTATCATGATTATTATGATTATTATGTTTCTTAGTACGATTATGACGAATATTATGATAATCACTGAGATTCTTATGGCGATTACGACTATTACTATTATTATGGCTGTAATAGCGATTATTAGGCTATTTCCATGATTATTCTGTTTATTATTACGATGTTATGATTATTACAGTCAGTATAACTATTACTATAATTATTGCGTCTATTATGATTGTTGCTATGATTATTATGATTATTATTATGATTGTTAAGATTGTTGTGGTTATTATGACGATTACTATGATTATAATGGTTGATAGCATGTTAATCATGATCATCATTCAGATTACTACAGCTATTATGATTAATACGGTTATCATGGGTATTATACTGGTTATTATGGTTGTTTCCAAGTTTATATGGTTATTGTCATGTTTATTATCATTATTATTATGATTGCTATGTTTGTTGTGGGTATTATGACGATTACTATGATAATAATTGTTGATAGCATGGTAGTTATGATCATCAGTCAGATTAATATAGCTATTATGGTTATTATGGTTGTTATGGCTATTATAATGGTTATTATGGCTGTTTCCAAGTCTATTATGGTTATTATCATGATTATTATGATTATTATGTTTCTGAGCATGATTATGACGAATACTATGATCATCAATGACATTCTTATGGTGATTACGACTATTACGATTATTATGGCTATAATAACCATTATTAGGTTTTTTTCCTGATCATTCTGTTTATTATTACGATGTTATGACTATTACGGTTAGTATAACTATTACTATGATTATTACGGCTATTATGATCGTTGCTATGGTAATTATGATTATTATTATGATTTTTATGACTGTTGTGGTTATTATGACGATTACTATGATTATAATGGTTGATAGTATGGTAGTTATGATCATCAGTCAGATTAATATAGCTATAATGGTTATTATGGTTATTATGGCTATTATAATGGTTATTAGGGTTGTTTCCAAGTCTATTATGGTTATTATCATGATTATTATGATTATTATGTTTCCTAGTATGATTGTGAGAATTATTATGATCATACTTACGATTATTCTGGTTATAATGGCTATTAAGATTATTATGGTTGTAATAACGAGTATTAGGTTATTTCCATGATTATTCTGTATATTATAACGATGTTATGATTATTACAGTTAGTATAACGATTACTATGATTATTACGGCTATTATGATTGTTGCTATGATTGTTATGATTGTTGTGGGTATTATGACGATTACTATGATTATAATGATTGATAGCATGGTTATTATGATCATCATTCAGATTACTATAACTATTATGATTATTACGGTTGTTATGGCTATTATAATGGTTATTGTGGCTGTTTCCAAGTCTATTATGGTTATTATCATGATTATTATGATTATTATGTTTCTGAGCATGATTATGACGAATACTATGATCATCAATGACATTCTTATGGTGATTACGTCTATTACGATTATTATGGCTATAATAACCATTATTAGGTTTTTTTCCTGATCATTCTGTTTATTATTACGATGTTATGACTATTACGGTTAGTATAACTATTACTATGATTATTACGGCTATTATGATTGTTGCTATGGTAATTATGATTATTATTATGATTTTTATGGCTGTTGTGGTTATTATGACGATTACTATGATTATAACGGTTGATAGTATGGTAGTTATGATCATCAGTCAGATTAATATAGCTATAATGGTTATTATGGTTATTATGGCTATTATAATGGTTATTAGGGTTGTTTCCAAGTCTATTATGGTTATTATCATGATTATTATGATTATTATGTTTCCTAGTATGATTGTGAGAATTATTATGATCATTCTTACGATTATTCTGGTTATAATGGCTATTAAGATTATTATGGCTGTAATAACGATTATTACGTTATTTGCATGATTATTCTGTATATTATAACGATGTTATGATTATTACAGTCAGTGTAACGATTACTATGATTATCACGGCTATTATGATTCTTGCTATCATAATTATGATTATAATTATGATTGTCATGATTGTTGTGGTTATCATGACGATTACTGTGATTATATTGGTTGATAGCATGGTAATCATGATCATCATTCAGATTACTATAGCTGTTATGATTATTATGTTTATTATGTCTATTATATTCGTTATTATGATTGTTTCCAAATCTATTACGGTTATTATTATGATTATCATGATTATAAAGTTCCTTAGCATGAATGTGAGGGTTATTATGATCATTATTATTATTATTCTGGTTATTATGGCTATTAAGATTGTTATGGCTGTAATAACGATTATTAGGTTATTTCCATGATTATTCTGTATATTATAACGATGTTATGATTATTACAGTTAGTATAACGATTACTATGATTATCACGGCTATTATGATTGTTGCTATGATTGTTATGATTGTTGTGGGTATTATGACGATTACTATGATTATAATGGTTGATAGCATGGTTATTATGGTCATCATTCGGATTACTATGGCTATTAAGATTATTATGGTTATTATGTCTATTATATTGGTTATTATGATCGTTTTCAAGTCTATTATGTTTATTATAATGATTATTACGACTATAATGTTGCTTAGTATTACTGTGAGGGTTATTATGATCATTACTATTATTATTCTGGTTATTATGGTTATTAAGATTATTATGGCTGTAATAACGATTATTAGGTGATTTGCATGATTATTCTGTATATTATAACGATGTTATGATTATTACAGTCAGTGTAACGATTACTATGATTATCACGGCTATTATGATTGTTGCTATGATAATTATGATTATAATTATGATTGTCATGATTGTTGTGGTTATCATGACGATTACTATGATTATATTGGTTGATAGCATGGTAATCATGATCATCATTCAGATTACTATAGCTGTTATGATTATTATGTTTATTATGTCTATTATATTGGTTATTATGATTGTTTCCAAATCTATTATGGTTATTATTATGATTATCATGATTATAAAGTTCCTTAGCATGATTGTGAGGGTTATTATGATCATTATTATTATTATTCTGGTTATTATGGCTATTAAGATTATTATGGCTGTAATAACGATTATTAGGTTATTTCCATGATTATTCTGTATATTATAACGATGTTATGATTATTACAGTTAGTATAACGATTACTATGATTATCACGGCTATTATGATTGTTGCTATGATAATTATGATTATAATTATGATTGTCACGATTGTTGTGACTATCATGACGATTACTAGGATTATATTGGTTGATAGCATGGTTACTATGATCATCATACAGATTACTATAGCTATTATGATTATTATGGTTATTATGGCTATTGTAATGTTTGTTATGGTTGTTTACATGTCTACTATTGTTATTATCATGATTATTATGATTATTATGTTTCTTAGTACGATTATGACGAATATTATGATAATCACTGAGATTCTTATGGCGATTACGACTATTACTATTATTATGGCTGTAATAGCGATTATTAGGCTATTTCCATGATTATTCTGTTTATTATTACGATGTTATGATTATTACAGTTAGTATAACTATTACTATGATTATTACGACCTATTATGATTGTTGCTATGATAATTATGATTATTCCTATGATTGTTATGATTGTTGTGGTTATTATGACGATTACCATGATTATAATGGTTCATAGCATGGTTATTATGATCATCATTCAGATTACTATAGCTATTATGATTAATATGGTTTTCATGGCTATTATAATGGTTATTACGGTTGTTTCCAAGTCTATTATGGTTATTGCCATGTTTATTATTATTATTATTATTATGATTGTTATGTTTGTTGTCGTTATTATGACGATTACTTTGATTATAGTTGTTGATAGCATGGTAGTTATGATCATCAGTCAGATTATTATAGCTATTACGGTTATTACGGTCATTATGGCTATTATAATGGTTATTAGGGTTGTTTCCAAGTCTATTATGGTTATTTTCATGATTATTATGATTATGATGTTTTTTAGTATGATTGTGAGTATTATTATGGCCATTATTGTGGTTATTCTGCTTATTATGGTTATTAAGAATTCTATGGCTGTAATAACGATTATTAGGCTATTTGCATGATTATTCTGTTTATCATTACGATGTTATGATAACTACAGTCAGTATAACCATTACCATGATTATTACGTCTATTATGATTGTTCCTATGATTACTATGACTATTATTATGATTGTTATGATTGTTGTGGTTATTATGACGATTACCATGATTGTAATTGTTGATAGCATGGTAATTATGATCATCAGTCAGATTACTATATTTATTATGGTTATTATGGTTATTATGGCTATTATAATGGTTATTAGGGCTGTTTCCAAGTCTATTATGGTTATTATCATGATTATTATGATTATTATGTTTCTTAGTATGATTGTGAGGATTATTATGATCATTATTATGATAATTCTGGTTATTATGGTTGTTTAGATTATTATGTCTGTAATAACGATTATTAGGTTATTTCCTTGATTATTCTGTTTATTACTACGATGTTATGATTATTACAGTTAGTATAACTATTACTATGACTATTACGGCTATTATGATTGTGCTATGATTATTATGATTATTATTATGATTGTTATGATTGTTGTGGTTATTATGAGGGTTACTATGATTATAATGGTTGATGGCATAGAAATCATGATCATCATTCAGATTACTATAGCTATTATGATTAATACGGTTATCATGGCTATTATAATGGTTATTATGGTTGTTTCCAAGTTTATTATGGTTATTGTCATGTTTATTATCATTATTATTGTGATTGTTATGTTTGTTGTGCGGTTTATGACGATTACTATGATTATAATTGTTGATAGCATGGTTATTATGATCATCATTCAGATTAGTATAACTATTATGATTATTATGGTTGTTATGGCTAATATAATGGTTATTATGGCTGTTTCCCAGTCTATTATGGTTATTATCATGAATATTATGATTACTATGTTTCTTAGTATGATTACGACGAGTATTATGATCATCACTGAGATTCTTACGGCGATTACGACTATTACGATTATTATGGCTATAATAACCATTATTAGGTTTTTCTCCTGATCAGTCTGTTTATTATTACGATGTTATGACTATTACGGTTAGTATAACTATTACTATGATTATTACGGCTATTATGATTGTTGCTATGGTAATTATGATTATTATTATGATTTTTATGACTGTTGTGGTTATTATGACGATTACTATGATTATAAGGGTTGATAGTATGGTAGTTATGATCATCAGTCAGATTAATATAGCTATAATGGTTATTATGGTTATTATGGCTATTATAATGGTTATTAGGGCTGTTTCCAAGTCTATTATGGTTATTATCATGATTATTATGATTATTATGTTTCCTAGTATGATTGTGAGAATTATTATGATCATTGTTACGATTATTCTGGTTATAATGGCTATTAAGATTATTATGGTTGTAATAACGAGTATTAGGTTATTTCCATGATCATTCTGTTTATTATTACGATGTTATGACTATTACGGTTAGTATAACTATTACTATGATTATTACGGCTATTATGATTGTTGCTATGGTAATTATGATTATTATTATGATTTTTATGGCTGTTGTGGTTATTATGACGATTACTATGATTATAATGGTTGATAGTATGGTAGTTATGATCATCAGTCAGATTAATATAGCTATAATGGTTATTATGGTTATTATGGCTATTATAATGGTTATTGGGGTTGCTTCCAAGTCTATTAAGGTTATTATCATGATTATTATGATTATTATGTTTCCTAGCATGATTGTGAGAATTATTATGATCATTGTTACGATTATTCTGGTTATAATGGCTATTAAGATTATTATGGCTGTAATAACGAGTATTAGGTTATTTCCATGATTATTCTGTATATTATAACGATGTTATGATTATTACAGTTAGTATAACGATTACTATGATTATTACGGCTATTATGATTGTTGCTATGATTGTTATGATTGTTGTGGGTATAATGACGATTACTATGATTATAATGGTTGATAGCATGGTTATTATGGTCATCATTCGGATTACTATGGCTATTAAGATTATTATGGTTATTATGTCTATTATATTGGTTATTATGACCGTTTCCAAGTCTATTATGTTTATTATAATGATTATTATGATTATAATGTTGCTTAGTATTACTGTGAGGGTTATTATGATCATTACTATTATTATTCTGGTTATTATGGTTATTAAGATTATTATGGCTGTAATAACGATTATTAGGTTATTTGCATGATTATTCTGTATATTATAACGATGTTATGATTATTACGGTCAGTGTAACGATTACTATGATTATCACGGCTATTATGATTGTTGCTATGATAATTATGATTATAATTATGATTGTCATGATTGTTGTGGTTATCATGACGATTACTATGATTATATTGGTTGATAGCATGGTAATCATGATCATCATTCAGATTACTATAGCTATTATGATGAATATCATTATCAGGGCTATTATAATTGTTATTATGGTTGTTTCCAAGTTTATTATGGTTATTGTCATGTTTATTATCATTATTATTATGATTGATATGCTTGTTGTGGTTATTATGACGATTACTATGATTATAATTGTTGATATCACGATAATTATGATCATCAGTCAGATTACTATAGCTATTATGGTTATTATGGTTATTATGGCTGTTATAATGGTTATTAGGGTTGTTTCCAAGTCTATTATGGTTATTATCATGATTATTATGATTATTATGTTTCTTAGTATGATTGTGAGGATTATTATGATCATCACTGAGATTCTTATGGTGATTACGACTATTATGATTATTATGACTATAATAACGATTATTAGGCTATTTCCATGATTATTCGGTTTATTATTACAATGTTATGATTGCTACAGTTAGTATAACTATTACTATGGTAATTACGTCTATTATGATTTTTGCTATGATTATTATGACTATTATTATGATTGTTATGATTTTTGTGGTTATTATGACGATTACTATGATTATAATGGTTGATAGCATGGTAATCATGATCATCATTCAGATTACTATAGCTATTATGATTAATATGGTTATCATGGCTATTATAATGGTTATTACGGTTGTTTCCAAGTTTATTATGGTTATTGCCATGTTTATTATTATTATTATTATTATGATTGTTATGTTTGTTGTCGTTATTATGACGATTACTTTGATTATAGTTGTTGATAGCATGGTAGTTATGATCATCAGTCAGATTATTATAGCTATTACGGTTATTACGGTCATTATGGCTATTATAATGGTTATTAGGGTTGTTTCCAAGTCTATTATGGTTATTTTCATGATTATTATGATTATGATGTTTTTTAGTATGATTGTGAGGATTATTATGACCATTATTGTGGTTATTCTGCTTATTATGGTTATTAAGAATTATATGGCTGTAATAACGATTATTAGGCTATTTGCATGATTATTCTGTTTATCATTACGATGTTATGATAATTACAGTCAGTATAACCATTACCATGATTATTACGTCTATTATGATTGTTCCTATGATTACTATGACTATTATTATGATTGTTATGATTGTTGTGGTTATTATGACGATTACCATGATCATAATTGTTGATAGCATGGTAATTATGATCATCAGTCAGATTACTATAGTTATTATGGTTATTATGGTTATTATGGCTATTATAATGGTTATTATTGTTGTTTCCAAGTCTATTATGGTTATTATCATGATTATTATGATTATTATGTTTCTTAGTA